>NW_027496331.1:0-138812 GCF_021521415.1 Bidens hawaiensis
CACACTCATTAGACCCATGATATTCTCAACATTTAGTTTGCTCGTTAGAGTTAGGGCGGCAATTTAGTGATCTTTAATTCTTTATGGTGGTGTTTAAATATGGTCAAACTCAAGTATATAAGTTTTACTATTTCATGATTTCAAATATGACTTGACTTTCACTGTGAAAGTATAACTAAAGGTTTATTAAATCAGAGTTCTAGAGTTGGCATCTCAATTCCATATGCAAGTTCATGACAAAAGGTTTAGCCTAATAACAAACTGATGACAATGGTTCCTAACGTAATAATTCTTGATACAATTTGCTTTGTAAAAAACTCATTAGAAATTTAATTTTATTAAATTTTGTATATGAATTTTCAGTTACATACAAGAGCGTCATTTTTGAATTTCAAATTGATGATAACCGCAAAAAGCAGTTAAGAGATCCAACCCTAAATACAAATTCTTGATCATACTATATTTTTTATTCCGGTTCAAAATACTCTCACAATTATCATACTCAATTTCTTGCTCTCAATTCTGAGTTTTTCCGATCAATTCATTTGTAAATCACAAATAGCTTTGATCTGAAAGTGTGGTTACGACTCTTACAAATCCAAGATACCCGTGTTCTATATAATTCCCCAACAATAACATATTCGTGTTAGAATTTGTCAGGCTGTTAGATCCATATACGGTATACAAAATAGCCACTGGAATCTGACATTTGTTCCCGGTGGGTGGACTTAGAAACATTTTAAGAAAAATAAAATAAAATGGCATGAAATAGTTATGCATCTTATCCATATGCATGTGTCACATTATTATACACTTAAGAAAATCGTTATCTTCGTGATCTTAATTCTACTTTCATAAATAGGTTTTGTCTTGTTATGTAGAGTTGATGAAGTAGAACGTGTGTACGAACAATACAAGCTCATTTTGGACCCACATACCTCGTGTCGGCTCATGGGAGGCCATGAGTTATATATATTTACTCCCTTAGATGAATAATAAATTCCTTATTAGGGAGGGGTGGTTTCATTTCTATCACCCATCAAACCCAATGGGATGGTGACATCTCATCCCATCAAATCCATCACATGTGATGGAATTTAGTATGAGTGATGGTGTGATGTTATATGATTTTTTTGTTTTTTGTTTTTTTTTTTTTTTGCAACTTAGAAAATAAAAACACTACATAATACAACTTAAAAATTAGAATTAAAAAATAAAAGTTACAATAAACGTCTACTCCTCGTCTGAATCCGGAAATTCCAAACCTAAAGAACCTATAAGTTCAACTAGATCTCATCTCAACCGATGGTGAATATTGTCATCCCGCAAGTCTAATTGCACATCATCGGGAACGGGAACTTGAGTAGGAGGATCTGGTACCCAATCTGGAGAAATTGCATGTTCATCTTCTTTTATTAACATATTGTGTAATATGATACATGCATACACGTAGCTAGAGATCGTGGGTTTTTTCATTGCACGAACCGATCGACTAAGTATGCATCATCTACCCTTTAAAACACCGAAAGCTCTCTTGACATCTTTTCTTGCCAATTCTTGCAACTTCTTGAACGCTTTTTCATTGTCCTCGACTTTCACAAAAACAGACCATTGCGGGTAGAGTACAATCGACAAGATAGTAGCCACGTCTGTAATATCTCCCGTTGACAAAATACGGACAGAAAGGTGCGGTACCATCTGTTACGCTCTGAAACAATGGTGATGTGTATAGAACAATGATGTCATTGTTTGAGCCAGGAACACCAAAATAAGAATGTCAAAACCATAAATCATTTGACGCAACCGCTTCAAGTGAGATGGTCGGTCGTTTGATATCACCCCTAACATACGCCCCTTGAAACTCCCGTGGACAATTCCTCCACTCGATATGTGTACAATCGATGCTACCGAGCATCCCTGGAAAATGTCATCTAGTCTCATGCGCGGCGTAAAGACGTGTAATGTCGTGTCTTGTTGGTTTTCGTAGAAACTCTTTGCCATACAATTTAATAATCGTGTTACAAAAGAATTGTAGACATTCACGTGAAGTTCTCTCAGACATTTGTAAGTATTCATCGAATTGGTCATGTGGGTTACCTGTCGCTAATTGACGAATAGCGGTTGTGCATTTTTGAATGGTCGTAAAACTTCTTTTGCCCCTCGCGTCGTAAGATTCTTGAAACCATTCTTCGCTTGCTTCGACATCGGCTACAATCTTTAAAAATAAAGATTTCGGCAAACAAAAGCGTTCTCTAAACGTCTCGTCATTGTATTTCGGCTCCTCCACAAAATAGTCGTTCATTAGCACTTTGGTGGGCATGTATATGATCACGATCCACCATTTTTTTCTTTGGACGACTCGGGCCTTCAAGTTCGTTATATAACAACAGGAACCATTTGAGAATACCATCGTCCGAAGACGAAGAGTTATCGGTGTCTAATGGAACCAAGTTGTTCGGAAATTCCATATATTTTTGTTTTGAATGAAGTGGAAGATTGAGAGTGTTTTGAGTTGGATTTGGTTTTGAGTTGGATTGAAATGGTTGTTTATTTATATTGTTTGATTTTTTTTATTTAATCCCCCCCCCCCCCAACGGTAATATTCTTGAGTTTCCAATGCGTGATGGCAATCACGCAAAAACCCCCATCACGCGTGATGGGGGCACCGGCGGTGGTGTTTGTGATGCCATCACGCGTGATGGTTTCCCACCATGCTCCACCCCGTTCGTCCTTGATAGAAACAAAAATTGAAAAAGTAATACAATTATCTAAAACTATTTGACAAGTAATGAATTCTATGAAAATTATCTTTTACTTAAAAAATAAAGTAGCACTCATTTATTTTTTTCTTTTATTATAAACAATAAACGTACTTTCAGACACATTATGATACCCCTTACCTTATAAATCAAGAATGGATGTAATTATACAACGGCATTCGAGAATTGACTAACGATATCTACACTCCCACTTGTGAAATGGTTATGGGGACGTGATAGGCTGATAGGGATGATTGCTTTGAAAGCCATATTTTAGCTTTTGAAACTCTACTACCATTGAATCTATAATATAGCTTTTCAGAATGAAGAAGATTGTACATGGATAAGATGCTTTCCAGACATATGAAGAGAGAAATTCTAATAGCGATTACGATTTTTAGAGTCTTTAAAGGTATTGAGACAAAAGTCACTATGATTTCGTCGGTTAGAGAAAAGGTCGAGCTAGATGATAGGCGTGGGGGTGAGAGAGATCTACATTGATCGCTGTCATTGCTTGTGGTTAAGTTTTTTATTTGAACTAATTACATTGATAGTCTTTATTGATAGTCTTTATGATACCCATTAATTTTGGCTTTTCTATCAAGTTTAAAATATTACATCTTTAGTCTGATAGTTTGTACAAATGTAACACCATCAATTCCTATGACGGATGAGATTAACTTTTCTGTAAAAGACTTTAAAAACTGAAATATTATGGGTCCCCCCTTTTAACAAAGAACAAACACACACATAATTGACGGCCAAAGTGGTCGCCCTAGTTTTCTACCGAATGGAAATGAACGACTGACTAAAGGTTTCCTGTCCACAACCCCCATCACAGCCTAGAAACCAACGACATCGCTTTTCTTACCAGACTCTCACACACACATCATCTCTAAAATTCGCTTACTAAAAGAAAATAGGTTTTTACCACACAATCATGCTCAAATCCAAAACCGATGAAACAATAAAAACGACCCAAATTAAACGCTCTAATCTTTAAATCAATGTTGCTTGAAGCAAGCCAGACAACCAGCAAACAAAACCCTTGATCTGGGTGAATGTACAGTTTTTCAAACTCGGAAACCAAAAGTAGTGCATACTGCATAAACTATCCGGGTGATTATTGCTTTTTAGTTTTATTTTAAAAACTAGTTCAAGGTAACAATGTAACTTGAGCATTTCATATTTTCACCCCACCATAACATATCCAACTTTGTATGAAATGTGAAAGCCTTCATTTTCTACGTATCGTCTAAGTGGTTGTTTCACATTTCACAATTCACACTTCCAACAAAACATTGCCTAGTGGGTTCGTTCTTGATCATTTGTGTTTGTACACTTGGAAGAGAGACGGAAGAGAAAGAGATGATAGAAATCCATGGAAAAAAAACGACTGTGAAACGGGAAATCCGTTGTGACAGAGACAATAACGCGTCTAAAAGTATGACTTCTGTGAACCAAATGTCTTATTATTTTATGTTCCAAGTATTTATTTTAACAAAATTCATAAATCAAATTTGAATAAAACATCTTTATCCCTTCATAAACACCATCACTATAGTGTAAACCAAACAAACACACTCACCTGTACATATATTCATGTCTCTTCAACCACAAACTTAACTCAAAACTCCTGCTCTAATAACCACATGGAGTTTGTGGCTTCAGAAAGTAACAACACAAACATGATCTCCTGGGAAGACTTGCATCCTAACCCCAAACGGGTCGGATCTGGAGGCGGATTGGGATTCTATACACAACACAATGAAGAAGATGGCATCTCCATCTCCAACACAATGCTATTACAACATAACAGCCATCATAATATGCTCAGCTTCTCTTTACAGAACACACAAAGTAATAGGCCAAATTGGAAGTTGCAGCTAAAAATATTCCCTTGAAGACACAGATGCAACAAAATAAGCATTAACTTTTTATTTTCATTAATAATCACCAATTGCATCATAAGCCAATGACACGTTTTTAGGTTGTCCATGTGCCCAAGTATCCTCATAATGTTTATTAGTTAAAACTTAAAAGTCGATGTTTATTTTTTTTAGTAGATTTGACCAAACATATCTCTATATGCATTTTACAGCAAGTCAAACATGGAAGCCATGGTAGTTCCAATGTTATCTTCATTGTCGATACCACGAAAAAGGGGTCATGTTTCCAATCTAGAAGAAAAGTCAACCAATGACGAATTTGGGCTTGTTTGTTCCAACGCCTTGCTCAATCCGATGCACAAAAGTGATGCAAAATCCGATCATCTTTATCAATTCATGGAAAATTGGGCTCATTCGAGCCAACCCACGCTGTCAAACACTAGCGAAAGGTTTGATCTTTCTCGGGTCAGAATGGGGTTGGGGAAACAGGAACATCGGGTGCCGGGTGGGCCCCTAGGCGAAGTGTTGCGACACAGTACAGGCAAATGATACAACAGTTATGAGATCCCATTAGGTTTTTTGTTATAAACATAAAAGTGAGAGTAAAAATGTTTGTAGTTTCATACTTTTATGGGAGTTTATGAGTCTTTTAAGATTTATTGATTTTGATTGAAAAATGTTGCATGTGAGAATGAGAGAAGCATGAATTATGATGCAATATTTGGTTGGTGGGAAGCATGTTTGTAGTTGGGTTGTTATGACTTTGGGTTCCTCTTGGTCTATGTTAAAGGACCACAACTATTTTATTGATTTGATGCCTTCTTTATTATCATATTTATTATATTTTTATTTATTAATTTTACACATAGGTTTTATATAACTTTGAATTTCATTTGTAAATTGTAATTAGTTTTTTAGCTCCTGCTTTGTGGTTTCACGAGTTTATTTGTTTTTTAAATTTGGATTATTGTATTTAAATGTTTCCACCTTTAATAGATTAGCCAATAATAATCACATCTCCGGTATTTTCCGCTGGCAGTCTCACATTTTCAAGGTTTTTTGTTTTATGATCCCCCGTTAAAAATAATTAACGGGGTTAAGTTTTTGCTAATGTGGCTGATGAGTTGGCAGTGTCGTTATCCTACATGGCTTTAGCCCATCCTATTGGCTGGCATTGGAGCCACGTATTCAACTAGTCAAACGAGTTGGTAGCTCATTTTCTTTCTCTCTCTCCTCCTCACCACCACCGCCACCACCACCACCACCACCCTTGACGTCACCTCCTCCGTCCAGAAAACCATCGACATCCTTAACCCCGCCTTCATCCACACACAATCCGACCAACAACAACAACAAACGTTAACACAAACTCAACCACAAACAACCTCGTTATCATTCACCGTACACACCAGATCTTCAATCCGACACACCCAGCACGACAACTACGAGTCCTTAACCCGTGACCGACTCACTTGCGACACCCACCGAGTAAACTCACTCGTCACCAGCCTCAATTTTGCTCTCGTCGGAACCAACCTCTCAGACATGAAACCCTTAGTGGGCCCCACAAGTTCGACGTACACAGTACAGGATTTATCAACCCCGGTGACGTCAGGCATTTCACAAGGCAGCGGCCAAAGTCGGGTTACGCACGCCGGCCAAGTCTTATTACATGGTCATCGACAGCGGAAGTGACATCACGTGGCTCCAATGCAGCGGCTTCAAGAAGCTACAGGGTTCAGATGGACAACAATTTGTTAATCGTTTTCTTCGAATTGAGAATTTGAACGATTGTGTTCTTCGAATTAGGGTTCAGTTAGGAAATGAATTGGGTTGATTGATTAAGTATCGTGGGTTCAATATTAATTAAGTATTTACAGTTTTTAAAAATAAGAGAAATGGTTTTAGTGTTCCACGTAATTAATCATAGAGGGGAAAAAAAAGGTTAAAGCCATGTAGGATAATGACACTGCCAACTCACCAGCCACATCAGCAAAAACTTAACCCCGTTAATTATTTTTAACGGGGGATCATAAAACAAAAAACCTTGAAAATGTGGGATTGCCAGCAAGAAATACCAGAGGTGTAATTATTATTGGCAAATCCATTAAAGATGGAATTATTTAAATCCAATAATCCTTTAAATTTTATTAGGTATCAATTTCACTATTTCGGTTAATAGAAAAAATGTATTTAGTGATAGTAGAAGTTAATTGACATGCCATATACAAAAAAAAATGTGCCCCCAAATTATAAAAGACATATGTGGCAGTTACAATCTGTTAGTTATTATAATTACTCATATACAAAAGATGATGTAGTATTAGTTGCACAAACTACATTTGGCATTTTCTATTAGTTACATAAAAGATGTAGTATAAGTTTACAAAGACCTCATGTTTTTAAAAGATGCTTCATGGTGTTGGATCCAATGTTTTAAAAATTGGTATTTTAGGCATACCGGATTAGGCTAAAATATGATACAATCGGTTGAACCAGTTTGTATTGGAAGGTTCAACTGGATTAAATAGTTTACCTAATAATTTCATATAAATACAACTTTCACTCAAAAATTAACCAAACAGTATTGATTCCGTTAAAAATATATCTAAAAGTTAATCCATAATAAAAAAAATTATAAAAAATACTTGATTGTCAAAAAAATAAGCCAAAAGTTTACCCATTTCAATGTTAATCGCTAGGTTAAAAGTAACTTTTAGAAATATGGGCCGGAAATATCAAAATTCTCCTGGACTTAAAACCAGTTTGCCGGTTTAAATCGGTATTTTAGAAAAAACCACCGGTTCGATGTTATAGCAAACCGTTCAAAACTACCGGGCACAAAATACCGGCCTGGTATGCGAAACCCGATATTACCAGTTCAACCGATCGGTATAAACCGGTTTTTAAAACACTGGTTGGATCCAAATGCCAAAACTAAATAGTAAGTTCAATTGATAAATAATATATTTATGTGAGACAAAGACAATTTCAAAACTAATAGGTTCTGTTATTTTTTATAACAAATAAAAAAAACTTTTTGATTATCCTTGATTTTACCGTTGAATTTATAATATAATTATTTTACATAACACTTCAAAATAAAATAAAACTAACAAGTTTTTATACTAAGATTCGTAAATTAACATTTAGTAATCCATCACTACGTAGAGCTAAATATTCCATGATAAATATTTGATGACAAAATAACACTAAAAACGTTAATATTGGATTACAAAATAACACAAAAAAAGTGTATTTGCCCTAACCCAACTAAGATTAACGTGTAAGGACTACATGATATTATAATAAATGCAAACAATTTATGATAAGTAATTGAAATAAATGTCCTCTAATGATTCATATGCTCTCTTCATTGCATACCCGATGTCCCTGCAAGGCTGCAACGTAGGCGTGTATGAATGGAAAAGAAAAGACATGCCTAAACAATTGCACATAAAACAAAAGTACATGAAAATAAAAGTTTGAACGGAAATATAAGCAAGTGATGATTTAGCAAACCTAATTATGACTAAATTAGTACGTCAAATTAACATAATATAAATAACAAAATAATGTTACAAAAACATCTTACTGTTCTAATAAATAACTACCACTACATGCCACTTGTCACACTCTCACCCAATCTCATATTTTTTAACCCATTTTCCTAAATATGGATACTACATGGGTCATTACTCATCCACTTTATTTGTTATTCAAACCTCTTATCTTTTATCCAATCATCCTAAATCCCAAATATCTCCCAACTCCATCACGTTTGCATTTCCATCAGCCCTCTCTATGGCCTCCACCACCACCCCAAGTACCGGCAACGAAATAGACCCTCTCCATGGCCGCCACCACCACTACTATCGCCCCTCTCTACTATATCTAATATATATATATACACACATATACGACGCAACAGTGGACCTCAAAAACCCTGAATCTCTTTCTCTCATCTTCACCTGGTAATAATATAATTATTATTAACTCTTTTGATTGAATTTTGATATTAGATTGATTGAAGGTTTATGTTTAATATGTTCAATTTGAGATTTGTGTATTAATTAGATGTTTACATATAATGTGTATTTGATATTATTATTATTATTATTATTATTATTATTTAAACGTTTACAGATCAAATTTAAAATAAACTATTATTATTATTATTATTATTATTATTATATCTTGATTTGATTATTATCAGCACTTTAATCCATCTAAATATACTGTAAGTCCCCGGTGCGATAGTGATCGATACGAGATCCGCACGATGTCTAGGAGTGCAGAATCCTCCTAGACTCGTTTATGGTGTTGGAGACGAAGAACACGATTACACACAAACAAACACACGAACGAAATAAACAGATCTGCAGACCGCTTTATATATTAATCAAAACACATTACATACCAAAAGAGAAAACATGTTACGGCCGACCCGAGGTGAGCTCTACCTCGGGTCTGCCCACGAGACTCTCGCTATCTGTTTTCTCTAGAAAACTTTTCTGCTCACACTCTCTCTCTTTTTTTTGATCAACTCCTAACCCTAAACATAACATACATATATATAGATAAACATCTACGCGGGCTTGGGCTTGGGTCTATGGTGAAGTTGTCCTAACTTCACAAACACGTGAAGTTGTCCTAACTTCACCAACATGTGAATTTGTCCTAACTTCATCAACACGTGAAGTTGTTCGAACTTCACCAACACGTGAAGTTGTTCTAACTTAACCTATGACGAAGTTGGCTCTCTCCACAACTTCTCCCTAACTAGTCGGAATTGCATAGCGACGGTCACAAAATGCACCAACAGACTCCCCCTTGACCGTTGCTCTCAATTTTAACAAACACAAAAGATCATCTGTTACAAAACATGCACCAACAGACTCCCCATTTTCCGTTGCTCTTCTGTGTTCTTCTTCTAGTAGGACACGATCTTCAGACATTGCACTGTGATCTTCAAGGTTGAACTTCACATATATACGCAACATCAATCCTGTCTTCAACCAGCAGTGTCTGAAACTGTCTTGTAGCTTCACAAATCTACCAATCACCCGACGTCTTCCATATCAGATCTCCCCTTCATTGTAAGCCCCTCCGAACTATATCGATCGAGATCTTTGACCTGCATCCCGGTGCCTAATCTGTAACATTTCGGGTTTTCATATTTTATATTCTTGTAATTATACCCGACCCGTTTAAGAGTTCGGGTCACTCTTCAATAAAGTCATCACTTTTATTTGACTATTTTATTGTTATAACACTTTTAATTAATAATCCAATTATTTAAAACTTACAAAACTTGACAACTTTCACCCAAACTCAAACTTTAACCCATTCTCGTTTCCATCTATAAAATCCAGGGGCCTAACCTATAAATTCTGATATTAAGATAATAAATTATAACCAAAACCATTACCTGGTCCGACCAGCCAAGCCAAACCGGACCCGACGGCCCCATATTATTCAAAATCATCAATTCCCGCTCGTTGTTGATCGAATAACTTTGGAAATTGGCATATTCCATCGAATAAATGCGTAACCGACAGTTAACTATAGTAGGAGCGTGTTAATTCTTCCATAATTTGATCAATTAACCATATTAAACCCCAACCAAACCCTAACTAGTGATCCTATATAATCCGTTCATTATGAATCAATTAAACCTGCATAAACCTTCTCCTCACTGTCGCGACCGATTCCCCTAAACCCATTTCCATTTACACTATCATCCCGTCACTCAAATTTCCCCTCCTTTGCTGCAACCTGTTGGATCAATTTCACCATCGTACCAAGCTTTATAATTCAATTAAAAGGTACAGCTAGATTCGCGATTTGTGATAGATAAATAGCCCCAACTTGATTTAATCAAACATGGATCAGATTACTCGATTGGATAATCTAGGGTCCATACCTTTTATTTATCATGTTTATATAATTCGGAGTCTGCAAGTTTAACATCTTGTGATGTTGGCTCAACTAGTTAATCCATTGCATAAAAGAAAGCTGGGTCACGGGTCAAACCCGACCCAACCTATTTTTAATCTTTTTTTTTAATTTATTATTTATTACATGTTTTTTTATATATTAACCTTCTATTTGGGTCTTTGATTATTATTATTACTTAATAAATTTTATAAATATAACTTTGGCAAAATCAAATCTCTAAGCCTCATGAAAATCGGTTTTGTTGTTTTTAATTTTTATTATTATTTTTATTTACCTTAATCAAAGATTGTGATATTAATACATGTATATATACTTAAATAGGCATTTTCTTCATAAAACGAACTCCGGATCTAATGTTTTCATGTCATTGAACTTTTATGTAATATACATATATACGTATATATATATATATATATATATGTTGTACATATAATAAATAAAACATAAATTCTTTTTATCAATTGCTTAAATGAGTCGTATTGTTATCTTATCTACGCTCAAACTATTTTATCTTGTATATTTCCGTTAATATATCATTATATATAATATTCATTTTAATTAATAATAATAATAATAATAATAATAATAATAACAAGAACAACATCAACAACAATAGTATTAATAAATATAATAATAACCCTCATAGTTAACGAAATTGTATATAATATTTTAATGTTACACACAACCACATCGACTCTCAAAACCCGTCATAAATCTTAGTATTTCGTTATGATTATTTAATTCATATTATCATAAATAACTAGGAATATTTGTCGGTGAATCTCAAGGAGCTTGACCGTTTCCATCCTAGCATTTTCTTTTGTTATCTCGTCATCGTTTATCCTACACTATATGGTAAGTAAATTCACATCCCCCCTTTTTACCACTTTACAATTTTGGGGGCGTTATGCGTTCACAATCAAATTATTGTTTTCACTACGATTCCATTATATGTGTAATTGAAATTGCTCGATTAGTTGATATGTGAAAATGTGACTATGTGTGTATTTTATGTTGGTTGGTATCTCATCCTCATCCTCATTAGTATGATCATATGCCGTCGGAGTAAACCCTTATCTATGTGATTCGGTTGAAAAGACAACTTTTATTTATTGTTACACTAATTGTAGTGATTTACGATTATCGCATGGAATTGTCATTTTATTATTATATATACTCAAAACCGTGGTTTACTTGCTCAACTTTATGTTGAAAAATATATTATTTTCACGCATGGCGCAGGTGGCTTTATTGGATGACTTCAAGATTGTTGAAGTAGTGATACCTTAGGTTGCTCGATAATGTGAAAAATGCTATTTAATTTAAGTTTATTATTGATATATGTATATGTTTTGAGAACTATGTATTATTGTGCTTTAATGTATGGTTTATGTGAAATAATAATTTAGATATTGACACGTGTAATTACATAGTGTCTTCTGAGCTATGATACAATCAATGTCTCGCCCCGGCATGTTCCGCCGTAGGTTGGGGTGTGACAGATTGGTATCAGAGACGAAGGCTATAAGATAGGTGGTTATACGTAACGACCTAGTAGCATGCTTAGGGTCCCTATACGTGTTCCCATACGTGCACCCTACTTGTTTATATTTTTGTATATAACTTAGCATATTTAAATTGTTTATCATATACAATTGTACACAAAAGAACACACCTAATTCGAGGCTATGCCTCACTCTCAAAAATTGTTTTCAAAACTCTAGGACGATTTTTAATCAGGAAATTCCTTAGGAAATCCCACCTTTTTGCTCCCCTCTCCTTGAGTATGATTCGTTGGACGGATATGTAATAACTGGAAGAGGGACACACTTGTTTACCGAACCCTTGACACCAAGGCTTTCGAGCCTAAGGAAGTGCAATGCGCATAAATCTCAATCAACCGCGAGACCTGGTTGCCTTCCTGGAGTGTTCGGTAAGGGTGTGGAACTTATTAGGCCAAAGCATATCACACCAAACGTACCCTAATCTACTACCCTCATTGTATCAACGTGGTCATGTGACGATCACATCCTTAAATTTATAACCGAATTCACGGTGATTTCGTGCCTAAACTCGGTTTTTCCGTATTGTGTTTTGTTGATCGAATGGATGAAGTATGTTTAATGGGGTGGTTCCCGAACTACTTCAACCATCTACCTCAACACCCCCTCAAATTCAATTTTCGATTGATTTTGTTTATTTGGTGTTCGATATTTTTCATTTGTTGGGAGGACCCATGGTGGTTCATGAAGCCCTAACCGACAGATGAACCCATGTATTCGAATTATGTTGTTATGTTTTCTCAGAATGTTAAAGATGATAAAATGTTATATAATCAAGTTTCGTAAGGAATGAAATTCTCAACCTCAAACACAATCCCAACCTCAAACTACCATTATAAGACACGAGAATTAATTTACAAAAAATTCTTATTTACTAAATCACTTTTGAATCAAGATTTATTAATTCCATCTATTCTTACACTTAGAAATACTTTTCATCCACATAATTAGATACAAATTTCTCATTTATTAAGACTCGACTATCACAAGTTAATCAAACAACTTACACTCGAATATTGAGTGATTTACAAATTCCTCATTTATTTATCTTATCACATTATTGAAACATCAACAATATTATTGCATAATTTCATAATCGAATGACTTTCTCATACTCATGGTATCACACACATAAACTATTTTCAAGTATTCAACCTGAGATTTTTTTTAAAATTGTTACTTTGATAAAACCCATTCATCAAAATTATCTGATTAATTCTCAATATAGATTCTAACTTATCCTTAAGTTAAGAGTAAACGCTAGCTCAACATATTTCAAAAAATTCAGTTTTTCTTAATAGTTCATTTGTGGTGTACACAGCTCATCAACTCATTCCTTGAAAATCGTGTCATTATTAATCATAAAAGGTTTTTAGCAAGAAATCCTTGTACTAAAAATTAATCAACTGGTCTTCAATGGTCACTCACATAATAACTTCAATTCAAAATGTTGAAAGCAATCAAACCCAATCTTGTGCGTTAAGCTAATTTTTGGAAATATTGACTCATTTATCCACTACTTATCCTCATCACCAATCACACTGGCAAAACGCAAGTAAAATCGTCAAGTTGTACTATTCCTCGACAATCCACCTCAACCCAAACATAACATCCTAAACGAGGAAGGGCTTACGTCAAAATTCACCGTCCTGCTACTCTTGTATATACCATCATCCCATTTCATTCTATGTTCTCATAGGAAACCATCGTTTCATCGTCGTTTGTTGAATTCTCACGACTGCCTTATGACTACTATGATCACCAAAGAGTTTGCAACTGTTATACGTGACTCAAGTTTAAAGCCACAACTTTAATTATGTTGTTTCATCACTTGTTCCTGACAAGACCAAAACCGACTCATCCACTGACGCTTAAACCGAACCTAAAATCTGTTTCAAATACCAATAACAAGCGTAAGGTCAATCACAAACGCTATATTGTTAATCAAAAACAACCCTCAACCTCGACACAGACCGAGACGCCTCAAGAAGGAAACCATGCACTGGTCCTCACCCGTTGTGCTTCACCTGTAACCATTGTCGCTCTGCTAAATCCTTGTGCCAGCTATACACATCGCTATGGCCACCTTGCTAACTTTTGTCGTACCCTGCCTAGTGTACTGACCATCCCACAAACAGCCTACCGCTCACACTCAACCTGGTGTTCTTAATAACGCCACTTGATACCATCATGGATACCCAAATCATCCCCGGATTATATGCCATCAACTTGCCCTTGTTCATCAAGTCAAACCTATCAACCCCACATCCTTCAATCTCCTTAGGCAATCAAGGTCCTTATTACCTCACTAATTCCATACCCACAAGCTCAAGTTACCCATTTATACCATATTGAAAACCCAAATTACGCAACCCCAAATTATGGACTCAACCTATTTGAGCTACTCCAAGATAATCTACTCTGACCTTTGTGAACTAAATTTCTCTTGTCACATTAACCCCTCAAGAGACCTGAAGACTTGTATTGTGTTCTTTAGTCAATCGTAGTTATTTTAGTCTTTTCTCAATTATAAATTTATAACGCCTTTTATGGCATCAAATTATTTCAGTATAAACTAATAGCATTTCACGTATTTTACGAATAAAGTTCACATTAATTAAGTAGATTGGTTATTAAAACATATATCTGCCTCATTTTTTTTACCCTCCCCAACCATCCCAGATCATTTTATTAACCTCAACTAGTAATAAATTATTTCTTTACAACTTTAAGGACTTACATTTAAATAATGTCCTAGAAATTTATGAACTTTTTCCTAATTTATAGTCATACATTTTAAAAACTTGTGCTCCCATTTAAAATTAATGTTTTCAAACGCTTTTGTAACCCACACGATAGAACGAATTATGCGGACCATCCGACGACCTAAGTAATTATGGATGCATACATAATTACCCAAGTCCTCGCATGGAAATCATGATACGTACAATCGTGTGTCATAATCCTAGAACCGATAGTAGTTTGGGGATAACGGTACAATGTTGAAATGATAAGAACATGGTGGATACGCCGATGGTACATCCTATATATAAATGTTCTTATCGGATTGTCATTAGTAGCATTATTCTATTACTTTAAGTTCCGGGTTATGATAAATTTTAGATTTGTAAGTCTTCTTTCTGTAATATGATTAGTTTTATCTTTCAACTAACCCAAGTTCTATATTATTATTATTTTAAATCATAAGTAAAAAAAAATTCCTTTTACGGTATTGAAATAATATTCTGTAATTTCGGGACTAGTCGTAAGAGCCACATTAAATCTATTCATACTCGAATTACGTCGTCGTCCAATTTGACCTTCAATACCGCACCTTCGACGCACGGCACGTCTCCGTCACCGAAGATAACTTATACGACGAGATGTCGTGTTGCGCGGAACTCCAAATTAAAACCAAATGTAACGTCCCACTCTATAATTTAAATCGTCTATTGTTTCCCAATAGTGACGATCCTTGTGTATTCATCCTTGATGGAGTTCATAAGTCACAATACTCTATTCACCCCGATGCAGTTAAAACGTATGTCGACCTCCGTTTCTATGCTTTGGTGGCCGGGAATGAAGAAAAATATCATAGTATATCCATCCAGGTGCCTCACTTATCCTAAGATAGATTCGAGCACCAAGAGCTGTTTGGCTTGCCCGATCAACCCCCAATTTCCACTGGGAAATTAGCGAGCCATAAAATTCGTTACGAAACTCCCCAAATACTTAAAGCCGCAATAACACCGTTTTAGTTATTGTTAATCGATGGACCAAGTCAGTTCTCCTCAATTCCTTATTGCGAGGAGTGCCCTACCAGTATAGTAACCCGATTCCATGCCAAGGACATCAATTGCCATCATATGGACAAAGAAACCAAGCGTAGCCGTATTCCGCTTGTCAAAGTTCGTTGAGAATCTAAACGTGGTCCCGAGTTCACTTGGGGACGTAAAGATCAAATGGAGTCCAAGTACCCGCACCTCTTCGTTACGGCTTAGTTCCTAATTTCGGGACGAAATTTCCTAAAGTAGTGAATGCTGTAACATTTCGGGTTTTCATTTTTTATATTCTTGTAATTATACCCGACCCGTTTGAGAGTTCGGGTCACTCGTTCAATAAAGTCATCACTTTTATTTGACTATTTTATTGTTATAACACTTTTAATTAATAATCCAATTATTTAAAACTTACAAAACTTGAAAACTTTCACCCAAACTCAAACTTTAACCCATTCTCGTTTCCATCTATAAACTCCAGGGGCCTAACCTGTAAATTCTGATATTATGATAATACATTATAACCAAAACCATTACCTGGTCCGACCAGCCAAGCCAAACCCGACCCGACTGCCCCATATTCTTCAAAATCATCAATTCCCGCTCGTTGTTGATCGAATAACTTTGGAAATTGGCATATTCCATCGAATAAACGCGTAACCGACAGTTAACTATAGTAGGAGTGTGTTAATTCTTCCGTAACTTGATCAATTAACCATATTAAACCCCAAACAAACCCTAACTAGTGATCCTATATAATCCGTTCGTTATGAATCAATTAAACCTGCAGAAACCTTCTCCTCACTGTCGCGACCGATTCCCCTAAACCCAATTCCATTACACTATCATCCCGTCACTCAAATTGCCCCTCCTTTGGCCGCAACCTGTTGGATCAATTTCACCATCGTACCAAGCTTTATAATTCAATTAAAAGGTACTGCTATATTCGCGATTTGTGATAGATAAATAGCCCCAACTTGATTTAATCAAACATGGATCAGATTACCCGATTGGATAATCTAGGGTTCATACCTTTTATTTATCGTGTTTATATAATTCGGAGTCTGCAAGTTTAACATCTTGTGATGTTGGCTCAATTGGTTAATCCATTGCATAAAAGAAAGCTGGGTCGCGGGTTCGAACCCGACCCAGCCTGTTTTTAATCTTTTTTTTTAATTTATTATTTATTACATATTTTTTTATATATTAACCTTCTATTTGGGTCTTTGATTATTATTATACTTAATAAATTTTATAAATATAACTTTGGCAAAATCAAATCTCTAAGCCTCATGAAACCCGGTTTTGTTGTTTTTAATTGTTATTATTATTTTTATTTACCTTTAATCAAAGATTGTAATATTAATACATGTATATATACTTACATTGGCGTTTTCTTCATAAAACGAACTTCGGATCTAATGTTTTCATGTCATTGAACTTTTATGTAATATACATATATATGTATATATATATATATATAGGGGAGGGATATTTTGAGAACTTGATAAGTTGTAAGAACTTTGAGAACTCAATTGTGGACCACACATTTAATTAAATGGTATGAAATATGTGGCTGAGATTAAATTCAATTAAAAAATGAATCAGGAGAGAGAATAAATATTTTTGATGATTACACAAGTTTAAATGTTAGTTACACATGTGTAATAAGTCGCTTCGGTGTGTAAAAAAATAATGTAATTTTTTGTACATTACTTACACTTTCGTATTACACATTTGTAAAAAAAATTCAAAAAAAAATTGTTACGTTGAGTTATTTCGAGTTCTTAAAGCTCAAACCGGTTCTCAAAAGAAATCAATCGTATATATATATATGTATATGTTGTACATATAATAAATAAAACATAAATTATTTTTATCAATTGCTTAAATAAGTCGTATTGTTATTTTATCTACACTCAAACTATTTTATCTTGTATCTTTCTGTTAATATATCATTATATATAATATTCATTTTAATTAATAATAATAATAATAACAACAAGAACAACATCAACAACAATAGCATTAATTAATATAATAATAACCCTCATAATTAACGAAATTGTATATAATATTTTAATGTTACACACAACCACATCGACTCTCAAAACCCGTCATAAATCTTAGTATTTCGTTATGATTATTTAATTCATATTATCATAAATAACTAGGAATATTTGACGGTGAATCTCGAGGAGCTTGACCGTTTCCATCCTAGCATTTTCTTTTATTATCTCATCATCGTTTATCCTACACTATATGGTAAGTAAATTCACATCCCCCCTTTTTACCGCTTTACAATTTTAGGGGCGTTATGCGTTCACAATCAAATTATTGTTTTCACTAAGATTCCATTATATGCGTAATTGAAATTGCTCGATTAGTTGATATGTGCAAATGTGACTATGTGTTTATTTTATGTTGGTTGGTATCTCATCCTCATCCTCATTAGTATGATTATATGCCTTCGGAGTAAACCCTTATCTATGTGATTCGGTTGAAAAGACAACTTTTATTTATTGTTACACTAATTGTAGTGATTTACGATTATCGCATGGAATTGTCATTTTATTATTATATATACTCAAAATCGTGGTTTACTTGCTCAACTTTATGTTGACAAATATATGTATTTTCACGCATGGCGCAGGTAGCTTTATTGGATGACTTCAAGATTGTTGAAGTAGTGATACCTTAGGTTGCTCGATGATGTGAAGAATGCTATATAATTTAAGTTTATTATTGATATATGTATATGTTTTGAGAACTATGTATTATTGTGCTTTAATGTATGGTTTATGTGAAATAATAATTTAGATATTGACACGTGTAATTACATAGTGTCTTCTGAGCTATGATACAATCAATGTCTCGCCCCGGCATGTTCCGCCGTAGGTTGGGGTGTGACATAATCGATCATCTCAACCATTCGGTTAGTAAGATAAGGTTTAATCTTCAACTACTCAATAGAAAGTGATCAGTTTCATCAGAAAACCACCTTGACAGAATCTAACACACATGCCCTGTAATAATCATCAAAGCTTAACCAAGCCTCCATGATCTTTATTACCCGAGCATCCATGATCTCCAAAAACATTATCACCAATTTTTTCCTCAATGATCCTCCTTTCATATGAACGACATATAAATATTTTCGTTTAAGAAAATTCCCTAAAATACGTTTTTTTTTTTGGGAATACCATATCTTGAATGTCGGGGGAAAAAGGAAAACATATCAATAACTTCACCTGATAACTTCACCTAATAATAACTTCGCCAGCTGATAACTTCACCACCTGATAACTTCACCACCAGATAACTTCACCACCTGATAACTTCACCATTCTTTAACTTCGTCTGACTTTAACTTCGCCAGACTTTAACTTCACCCGACTTTAACTTCGCCCTTTGTTAACTTCGCCAGACTTTAACTTCGCCAAACTTTAACTTCACCAAACTTTAACTTCGCCAAAACCCTGTAACTTCGCCGTTGTCGTCTTCCCCAACAAAAATCAGATATGAAAGTGCTAAACGGGCCAAAAACACCAAAACGCAGATCTCGAACCATAGCACAAGAGCCTAAGGCTCTAATACCACATGTAAATCCCGGTGCAATGGTGATCGATACGAGATCCGCACGATGTCTAGGAGTGCGGAATCCTCCTAGACTCGTTTATGGTGTTGGAGACGAAGAACACGATTACACACAAACAAACAAACAAACAAACAAACAAACAAACAAACACACGAACGAAATAAACAGATCTGCAGACCGCTTTATATATTAATCAAAACACATTAGATACCGAAAGAGAAAACATGTTACGGCCGACCCGAGGTGAGCTCTACCTCGGGTCTGCCCACGAGACTCTCCCTATCTGTTTTCTCTAGACAACTTTTCTGCTCACACTCTCTCTTTTTTTTTTATTAACTCCTAACCCTAAACATAACATACATATATATAGATAAACATCTACGTGGGCTTGGGCTTGGGCCTATGGTGAAGTTGTCCTAACTTCACCAACACGTGAAGTTGTTCTAACTTCACCAACACGTGAAGTTGTTCTAACTTCACTATGACGAAGTTGGCTCCCTCCACAACTTCTCCCCAACTAGTTGGAATTGCATAGTGACGGTCACAAAATGCACCAACATATACCATGTAAACATACGTCTCACTTTAAAGGTAACTTTATAATGATGGCTGTTCACAAGAATATTATAATTATTATTATTATTATTAATGATTATTTAGACGTTCATTATTTGCTATTACATAATAATTGTTATGTTTATTGTTTCTGTTAACGTGCACTAACATTAGCTTTTATTATAATTGCTACTGTTTAATTAAAAAAAATAAATTTCATCACAAAACCTGTTTAATTTAAGTTATTGATTAGGTAAAGTTGAATCATCATTATCATTCAAGTCATATGTGACCCAATTTAGTTAAGTTATCACTCTACTATTGATTTGATGAACCTTTTATCGAATAATCCATGTGCCACGTCACTAAATAATGAACAGAAATAAAAAAGAAATACTAAAATGTATGATGTACCACTTGCTAATGGTACTCAGGGAATTAGTTTAACTGAAAATTCATATATGATTTAAAGAATTATATATGGAAATTCATATAGGATTTAATGAACGGTACAAAATTAGGTTTTAGTGTAACAATATGTTTACAAAAAACCCAATTGGTTTGCTTTTCCAGGTAAGAGAATAGGCTATGATGGAAAAGCAATTGAGTTTGATCTAATAAAGTAACATTGATATTTTTGTCCATGCCAAACAAATTCTTTCTGATCTAAAACGCTAAAAAGAGTTTATTTATTCATATGAAACAACCCAATATCCATCATCACTTATTGAGGTAACCTTAAGGTCTTTAAGGAGCTAAATTTATTAGTATAACATGGTCCACACTTACATCTAAGGTACTTTGCACTTTTCAAATTTCAGTTTTATCTCATTATTAATTCTTTTAGAAATTTTAAATAGTCGAAGTTCTATTGTAGGTTGTAACATTATAGTTCTTAAATCATTTACTATTTAGAATTATTTGATTAATTAATTGATTTTGTTGTTGGCTTATGTAGTGGTTTGGTTATGCTGAAAGCTTATAAAGGCACTCTTCTTATTTGCAAGCAAATTGGCACAGATAATCGTGTATGTTGACTTATGTAGTGGTTTAATGTTGAAAACATTATGGACCTTGATATTTTTTAAAGGAATTCAAATGATATGATTTGTATACTTCTAGATTTTTTTCAACTACTATTATTCACAATTCAGTTAAATCTTTGTTGAATATTTAAACAGGCTGACAGTTTACTAGGTGCACATGGTGGCGGATCCGAACATGAAGCTACGAGACGAATAAGAAATGAGTTTATGGAAGCATGGGATGGATTGAGGCTAGAAAATAGTCAAATGATTCTCATTCTTGGTGTAACAAACCACCTTTTGATCTTGATGATGCCGTGATCCGACGGTATCCACAGAGGTAAGATAACTTTAAAGACTGATTTGTATTTCATAATGGGTAAATTTCATGTAAAAGAAATATACTTCCCGTTAAGTTCTACTTAGTGAACATGCTTTAAAAATCAACATTTTAAGATCTTGCATTATAAGTTCATAATCATACAAGGGTCTTATTTGTTGTGGTTGACACTTTATTTGATAGTTATTAACTTATGATGTATGGTCTGCAAGCTGCAACTAAGTAACAAAAGTATCAAATTAATTTATTTGACTTTGATTCTCTTTGTAGTATTCTTTGTTAACATGCTATTCACTTCATAGTAATTTTTAAAATTTGATTCAATTTTATGAATCACTAGGTATGGTTCATATACAATTACAAGATTAGTGATGCTATTGTCTCATTCCTCTTGTGGAGTCAAGTGTGTCAATTTAAAGCTAATGGTTATTATAATTTAGAAAATTTGATTAATGAATATGACACATGAGTTTAGATTAATATTTATCTTCATCATCTTTATGATAATATAATGTAAAATGTACTTTCAGTAATAAGAAGAGTATAAGTTAATATATTGTATTTTTTAAAGGAACTTCATGCATTTTATTTTATTATAATATGTAATAAATTATGTAGATATAACCCAATGGAAGGGGAGCAATGAATAATGCAGGTACAACCCAAAGGAAGGGGAGCAATGGTCAAAATGGTCTGTATGGAATTCGTATATGGTTTAGAAAAGTCAAATTAAAATTCAGTCGTTTTTCTTATGATGTTTATCTTGTGATGATATTCTAAAGATCTGCTTTTATAGAAAATTGTTCTTATTGTTGGTATTAGAGACAACTTGTAAGTACGCGAGTAACTTCATTTCCTATAATTTTAATGTAAAATGTGAGTCTATTAATGATATATGCTAACTTTGTTATGTATTCTACTTCACTTAATTATATGCTATGTTTTAATTAGCTACTAGTGTATTACACGGACCTCAAACTAGTAAATACAATAAAATAATCGTATTTACATGGATGTACCAATAACCAAAAAGAAAATAAACAATAACCAAACGAAGGGTGAAGTTATTCTACAAAATAATACAAAAATGAGAATGATTTGTAGTCACATAAACAAAACTCCTCAAAAAAATTAAAAATAAATAAATCATAACTCAAAATTTAATAAAAAAACGAAAAAGTAAAAACACAAAAATGTATCCACCGTCTCTCTCGTTCTCATAAAAAAACACAATGGTAAGTTAAAAAAGTCGTTGTGTCTTTTTGTTTATTATTGTGTTTTGTGTTTATTTTTGTCATTAATTGTGTCTTTTTTCCTTGACATTGTGTCTTTTTTTTTATATTGTGTTATATTACTTAACATTGTGTTATATTTTGTTCGGCGTTGTGTTATATCTTGTGATTTATTGTGTCTTTTTTTAGTTATAATTGTGTCTTTTGTTCATTTTCGTCATTGTGTCTTTTCGTCAATTTTTTGTATTATTATTATTATTATTATTATTATTATTATTTGAATGGGAATGATGGCGGAAACGTTTTAGTTTTTTAATTTTTTTTGTTTTTTAATTTACTTTTACGCCCTGTTCTTGAGTTTTTTTAAATGAGAGAAAGGAAAGGAAAATTATGGATAGTTAAAAAATGGGTGTTCTTGAGTTTTTTTTATGACGGAAATGAAAGGAGTAGGAGGGATTAAATTAATGTATTTTCCTAATAAGTTATCCTTCCAAAAATGGGATGATTACTAAGGATAACTATTTTTTAACATAGTTATCATTTCCTTTAATTTTCTTCCAACTCAAGAACACATCTAATTAAAAAAAAATTCTTTTCCTTCCCTTTCTTACCCTTCCTTCTCCTTTCCTTGGTTAAAAAACTCAAGAACAAGGCGTAAGGAGTTTTTTGTATGGTCATAGGCTCACAGATCCTTCTCAACCTTTTTTATTTTTGTCTCCATTTATATTTTAACTTAACCCACCAAACAAAATATATATAATTTTCTACTGCTATAAATCAATCGCATGAGATTGTGTGAGTCCATACGTGGCACGCATCCGATAAAATAATGTGTAGAGACACTATAATCATGCACCCTGTCTGTCATGGACATTATCACAGATCGAATGCCACAACAATGCGGCAGGACTCACCCCCCAAATAGGGACATGCTCAAATAACTTTATACAGAAGAATTACCACTAACAACGTATCATCTACAGGAAACATCTCAGAGATGATGAGTAAAATCCAAAATAAATCATATTAAATCTTGCCTTGGCCATCTCAAAGCACCCCTCCACACCTCGAACGTCCTTCACAAGATAGTTTCTTACTAAGTTTTCTATAATTGCTTCCGGTTTAGGTGGACGTCAAGTTAATGGTGGCTTGGTGATTTCAAGAAATTCATTAAAATCAAGTTTACTTTTCGAAACAAGGATGATGCATTGATGTTCGATAACAGCATTGCTTTTCAGAAATCAAGCAATTAAACATTGAAATTACCTTTTAAACTCTACATTCCACACAAGGGCAAAATCAGACAAAAACCATATGATGATGGTACACTATGCGATAACTTATATTCCTTTTCGGCAATTTCTTACATTAATTAATAACCTGCAAGCAACCAACATTGCTACGAACTTCTCGCACCGAAACTGTTTCAGTTACAGATATAAAACGTGTGCTTTGTCTAACAACTAATTTAATTTAAACATCTAGGAAACCGACAATCCTTGAAAAGATTAAACATTTCGTTGCCTATGTTCTTCCCAACACGATTACAATCTATATACAAATTCCAAGTACGCATTGGTCAAGAACCCCTCTCCATTCTTTTCTGTCAACATTGCCAACCAGAAGGTCACAGCCAATAATATCTTGGTTGAACTTCATCTTTCAGCCATCGATCCTACAAGTTCACTGGCGAACCTCCCTGATTTAATATCAAATATCACAAGCGCGTCAAAAAGTATATACCCCCCCCCCACCCAAAAAAAAACACACACACACACAACAAAAAGGCTGCACTCTTTACCTTAAAAAGAAGATCAGACGCAATATGTTCCCAAGGTAGTGATATTGACATAAGGCAGCATTTCAGAGGGACCATGCCATCTGAATTCCGTGTGGACGAAGCAACTGCATACGCATTTTTTGCTGCCACCTGTGCAACCGATGCGGCTTTTCTAACCATTGCTCCGATCTTTAATCCTCCTTGTAGGGGCGAGTGAGGCCCGGTTTCATCTAGGCTCTGATCTGAAAGAATAGTGACACATTCAGTAGCCGATTGATTAGGTTATAAACATCCCAGTATTTTGGCAAGTCAAAACTCAAAAGAAGAAAATTATATACCAACAACCCCGGAAACTGCAACCTCGACTTCCCCTCGACCTCCTGGGCCCTTCATGTATATTCTGTCGGGTTTTCGTGCTGATTGACCAAACGGTAGTAGGCTTCCAAATCCAGACTTCCCGGCTATAAAATTCACCAATGAGAGAATTGCATATTGTTAATATGTGTGCAAATATTCTATAAAAAAATTAAAAGCATAGATAAATTTGTGAATCAGGCGACCTTATATAGCAAAATGAAGATGCATTTATACAATATTATTAAAACTATATACACAATGAGATTCATTACAGAACACTAAATTATTGCAAGAACAAAAGGAACAACTTAAACCTTAACTATTTTTTATCGAGTGGTTCACATTTTTATAGTTTTTTTGTCTTGCATACAACTGCGTATGGTATGTAGATAAAAAATCAGTAAACTAACTTGTTTATATGTTTTCAATAATATATAAATGTTTATGGTATAACTACATATGTCTACGTTAAAGTATCAAACCTACACGGCTACACATGACTTGAGATTCAAAAGAGATGAACATGATATTTCAACCATTTTCTAATATATTAACACCTTTAAGATTGAAAAGATGAATAATTTATTTGGGTCTTTCTGTTATCCCAAAAATCATGTTCTGCTTAGAATCCTACACACACACACACAATTAAAAGTTCATTCAACATTGTATGTTTAAAGAATTAGTGAACATTTACCATCATAGGCTTCACGAACCATATGGTAGCTGACAAATCCTGAGAACAGAGTAAGCTGCGATCACAAATCACAAACTCGTTAATACTATGCACAAAATTAGTGCACATGCTCAGTACAAAAAAAATTTAAAAAAACACACTTACATTGAAATTAAGATATATAATTGGCATTCAACTTTTAAAAGAAAATTTAAAAAATGAAAATATAGAGTAACATTCTTGATATCCTACTAAAAACTTATGAATATACCTTAGTTTCATTAGTTTGTGCAGCATCCCCATTATCTTGTGGCGTGTTTTCACTGGGAAATGCAGCCCCACCCACTGCATTTAGAAGTACACAGAAGCAATGGTCTGTATCGGTCAAAACCTGAAATAAAGAAAGAAATTCAAATAATATATATAAATTTCAATGGTTATATAAAATATAAAGTATTAAATCACCAAAAATAAACTTTTTAACGAGCTTCATTGGTAGTGACTATTCCAATAACATGATTACATAAAGTACATTATTCCAATTATAATCTACTTATTTTTATATTAATTCAACTGTTGGTCCCTGTGGTTTTCCCAGATCCAGGTTCAGGGATTTGACGCATTATTTTTGGAAAATACATGTTTAGTCCAATGGTTTTCAAGCAGGTCACACCAATGGTCCCTGCCTTGAATGAACGTTAACCTTTTTTCTGTTAAATTTTTAAAAATGACCAAAATACCCTTTATAATAAAAAAAGCATAAAATTTGAGAAAACCAACGTTATACAATTTCCAAAAACAATGTATCAAATCCGTAATATGAGTAAACCGCAGGGACCAACCGTGTAATAAATGATTTTTTTAATAAAATGTCATTAAAAATGCACTTTGGGAAACTTTTGATCCATTTGATCAGTTTCCTATTAAGTTGTTATTTTATTTACCCTTTTGACGTGTTAGAGATAAACGTGACCAGGTCAACTTACCACAGCATCAAAGGTGGAATCGAAGTCATCAACTGCAAAACAGATATCCGGATATGCAGGTTTTGTTTCAACTTCCTGGACACATAAACAACATCATTTCAAAATTACAACATATAGTAAAGTAGAAAATAATACTCCCTCCGTCCCAATTTAAATGTCCTAGTTTGACTTTTCAAGTCTTTCTTTTACAACTTTGACCGTAAATATTTTTGTTCATGTCATATAATTCTTGATGAAAATTATATGAATGGATTGAGTTTTAAATGTATTTTACATTGATATAATTTTCATCAAGTATTATATGACACGAACAAAAATATTTACGGTCAAAGTTGCAAAAGAAAGACTTGAAAAGTCAAAATAGGACATTTAAATTGGGACGGAGGGAGTAATAAACAGCATGGAATTGGAAGGTGATAATATTATTTACCTTTCTCGTATCCAAGTGAAAATTAACACGGGTTGGAGACGCATAGACCGTTTTCACAATCTGAACACACATTGATAAAATATGCTTAAGCACACTTTCTAGATGAAGATTATAAGACAAAGAAAAAACATTTTTTTAAAGTAATACATATGATGAAAACAGCGGTACATATGTTACCTTGTATATAGGAGATAGTGGTGCTCCTTGATTGTTCTGATGATTCTGAAGAGACTGGTAACTGAAAGAAATCATATCTTTTATAAAATTGTGTATTTTAAAGCTCATTTATAATCTTCATACTTGTATGTTCACAATGTATGATAATTCACCTGCAAATTGCTACTGTTACGCTATATGAAGTGTGAGCAATTAAGTTCAAGTACAAGGAACGCCTCCAATCTACAATAACCGAGCTCTCTCCAACCAAATCATCCAACTGTCCAAAAAACATAACATTAACACCACTCAGAATGTGCATTATCAAATATGATTGGTTTGTTTATTACCTTGGTAGCCCACCTGCGTACAAAATAAGGCGAATCTCCTTGAAGATTATCATTGAATCCATAACCATGCAAGCTCTGAAACCAAAAGTTGCAGCATCATGGAATGATAATCGATAGCAGCATTTGAGTGAAGGAGGTTAAAATTATAGTACCATTTTTCTGACAAAGAACAAGAGATCATCATCCTGTTGTTCCTTTGCATCCCGACCACCAACGAAATACAAATCCAAAATATCATGCCAAAACTTCTGGTCCAGTTCAACATCGGAAGCAGCATCCTGCGGATCATCTAGCAAGACGGTTTTGCCTATTAAATTTGAATGCTTCTTCACCATACTCAACAACTCATACCTAAAAGATGAATTCAAGCTTCAGTAATGTGCATTATCTGTAATCTTAAATCAAAGACAATAGCTGTTGTTATTATGGCTGAAATGAGTTAGGGTTTAAATTGATCAGAATGTGAATAGTGGGGAGTAAACGGGCTTTTGAATAGCAAAAACGATCCTATTAAAAACTAAGCTATTAAAAGAAAGAAGATAGAATTTGCTTTGGTTACCGAGAAGGTGATTGGGGTCCACCGGAGATCATGTTGATTGATTTGGTGTCACCGGAGTTGGAAGAAACTGGTCCTGAAAGAAACCCTTAATTCCAATTTCAATCTGTAGAGATTGAAAATATGGGAATCCAAGAAATGATGGTGACAGCAGAAAGCATATCCCATCCGTCCGTGTGAATAATCAAGTTGGAATAAAAAAAAAAAATTAAGTTAAGTTGATTGTTTTTAGATCTAGGACAGACACATGGTCTTCACGGGTATGGGTATAGGTAGTAGTAGTAGGTATCACACATACCTCTAAATATATTACCACTAAAGTGATACGGCGGCGAACAATATTTAAAGGTTGTTAACGAGCTAGTCTAATCTAAACCATAGCTAACTCGAACTTCATTCCAAGCTGAATTGGCTAGGCTTCAAATTAAACTTGAGAAGGTCTGTTTGACTGTCAGTGCACGATTAGTTATGCGCAGCTGATCGAATAAGTTAAGGGTAGTTTAGTCTTTATGTTTAATGTAATATTGTTCCTAGTCTTACGCGCCCCCTTAACCAACTGAGCTATGGCTCATTCGCTAAGGGATTTAGCGAATAAAGGCTCATTCATTAATGTAATGCCCATTCGCTGAGGATGTTTAACGAATGGGAGGTCATTCGCTATGGGACACCTTACTCATTAGGCGTGTCTAACGAATGAGAGACCTCATTCCTTGGTGATGATTAACAAATGAGGATAGCTTATAAATAGGCATTTCCTGGTGAAAATGCATAGAGATATGTGTCATATTTATTCTCCGTGTAACGTTACCATGCCGGATTCTATCTAGGCTTAACGTATGTAATGTATTAATAGTATCGTATATCAATAAAATATTGTTAACGTAATTGTCTCGTGTACGTATCATGTTATGCGATTAGATCATGCAAGAGGACCATACGTTTTCTCATTGACTCAATTTGGCTCAACTTTACAATTATTAACATAAATATCACACATATAACTTAATCATGTCGATGGATTAATTTTAAGACTTTGCTTAACCAACGAGTTTAGTAAGTCGCTTGCTTGTTATAAGAACTAAACTTGTATTTATAGAGTATTTAGTCTCTCCCATATTGTTTCTCCATTCATATGGGACAGAGAAACAATAATAAATGTTTAACGTTAAACAAAAAGATAATTATTTATAAGATTCCTAATGTGTTTTAACACTTTTATTTACTTGAACCATTGAACTTTATATGCATTTATATTTTTCTCCTCCTTATATGAGAACCTAAATTAAGCATAATTTTTCGACTTTTAAAATATTGATAACTTTTCTATACGACGGTATTATATAAAAACATCACCATAAAACCAAGCATTTAAAAAAAACTACAGAAGTTTTTTTTTTTCTTAAAAAACAAACTACTTTTTTTTTGCTATACTATTTTTTTTATCAAAGAAAAAAAAATGATTTTCTTTATACCTAGGTTTGTTGTGCGTATAATATGTGTGATTATAGTCGTGCTTAATTATGAAAATATGTTGCGTAATTATCATAGAAGGCGTGTAATTATTTTTCTTTATACGTAATTATGTACGCACAAAATTGCAAACATATATCGCATGTGTCACACCCCGACCAAAGGCGGCGGAACATGCCGGGGTGCAACCGATTGTCCAAATACACAAGACACTATTTAAGGTGACAATATTTATTCAACTCATTTTATTTCAACCAATCAATAAACAACACATCTCGTTCACACAAACAGGTTGAATACAAGTAGCAATTATGTTGTTCGTTTTACTAATATCCTAATAGTCTTGGTAACGTTTTCATCAAGTCCTCGAGTCAACAAAAGTCAAACCTGTAACATTTCATAAAATAAAGTTTGTCAGCACAAAGGTTGGTGAGCAATTCATAAGTTTGAGCATATAAGTATATAGTAATAAAAAGCCAAAAACTTGTATACAAAACAATAAATAAAAGCAACAACTTGGATAAAATAGTTATCGCTAAACAAGTTAGCGACACCTAGCTATAAAGAGATGCCAAATAGTCTAGGATTTTATTGACAATTGCTAAACACATTAGCACCACCTAGCTACAAGGGGTTGCCAAGTAGTCTAGGATTTTATAGTTATCGTTAATTGCATTACGTTAACGACACCTTGCCATGAGGGGTTGCCAAATGGTCTAGGATTTATAGTTCCACCATCCAAAAGCGATAAACACATGGACAAATAAGCATAGAACACCAAATCGAGTAATTATTCAAGTAAAGTATACAATCACGTTTGTGGGTTTAAAGATTCAAGTAAATAAAGCATTTAGTTTGATAAGTATGAAATGTCACCCCAAAATGAAAGATGGAAAAAGGGGTATGAAAGCACTCACCTCGTTTGACGAATTGAGAAATTAATAAGTGATCGACATATAGAAAGCTTGTAAACGAAACGAACGAATCCGACTTGAAAGCTAATTGAAAAGGAATAAATAAAATATATTAATGAACTTGAACTTTAGTTGAAATTACATTTGAAACAATAAACGAGAAGGTTCGATTGTAAATCGGGTTACCGGTTAATTTGTTAACGATTAGGGACTCGTACTTAATTAATAATTTAAAATATAATAATATTATTATATTTGGGCTTTTAAATAACTAAACAAATATTAAGTAGAAACAAGGCGGGTTTTAAATCAAGAGTTAGGTTTTCATAAAATAGATAGATAATAAAGTTTATGATGATGTTATTAATGATAAAGATAGTAATGATAATAATGACTAAAAAATAGGTTATATATATATAAGATAATGATGTTAATAATAATAACAATAATTATTTTTAATAATAATAATATAGTATAATAATTATAACAATAATTATTATTAATAATACTAATATTAATAGTTATATAATAGAAATCTTGGTATTAATTATAATGTTTTTGATAAAAATAATAATAATAATAATAATAATAACTAATACTGATAGTAAATGATGATACTATACTCGATGTCGGTTTTATTTCTAAACGAATTCATAAAATAAATATAATAATACTGTTGTTAATAATAAATGATAAAAATATGATTTTACTAAATAATAACAATATGATCTTTATTTATAATAATAACAACTTTAATATTTATAAAAATAATGATAATAATAATAACAATGTTAATCATGAATACATATAATATTAAGTTAACCATAATAATACTAATAATAATTCTTATGTAGTAATATTAGTACTAATAGTAACCATTATTTGTTAAGTATAAAAATAATACCGAAACCGCCGTGACCTCTAGTTCAACAACTTATGTACAAACCAACCGAACCAAAATAACAATTGTTAATTTAAACTCATAAGAAAATAACATATCCTTTTCCCGGGTGTTCATCTTTTACCCAATTCAAAACAACTCAATACACATCCAACTCATTTCAAAAAATATGACAGCAAGATAAAACCGATTATTAACAACTTTAAATCTAATAATCGATATATGAAATTTAATAACACCAACACCCAAATTAAATTACCTATAAGGTGAACATGAGGTCGTGGCTCTACACCGGGAAGGAAACGAGCCGAACCTGCCGGAGACGGAAAACAGAAACCGGAGGGAGAGGGAGAGACAGCTAAGAGAGAGGGCCGAAGAGAGGGAGAGCAAGAGACAGCTGAGAGAGAGGGGGATATAGACGGAGAGAGATAGAGAGGTAGAGAGAGCCGAGAGTGAGAGAGTGAGAGGAAGCACGGCGGTGAGGCCACGACGGGCGGAATTCCGGTCGCCGGAAAAACAAAACCGAGGGGAAGGGCAACGGGCTGCCATAACAGGGAGGGAAAGAGGGTGGTGGTGTCGGGTTGAGGTCTAGAAGGGAGGAAGGTTAGTGGTGGTGCGTCGTTGGTGTGTCGAAAGTCTGCCGGAAATCCAGGGTCGCCGAAAAACGGCACCGGGGTGGGGTGGCGGCCGGGTGATGTTGTAAGGATGGGTTAGGGTTATGGTTTATTTATATGTATAACATATTTTCAAAAATTGCCCCTCAAGTTTTGGTATTTTGTTTATAATAATTTAAAACTTTTATAACTTTAAAGAAATCCACTTTAGTCCCTAACGTTTACTTAAACCAAGCTTATAAATTATAAATAATTGTATTTGACAAACCCCACACACGCTAGAGTTTTAACATCAATAGTTTGATAAAATGTCGGATCGGGGTTTACAAGCTTAACCACAACTATGATGTATAATTTAATAAAATGAACGCAAAAAAATCAACATGTTACAAAATGATTACAAAAACGAATATAAAACGAGACCCGAAATTGTCGAATGTCAAAGTATCCCAAACTTTTTGAAAATTTTGTCCCGAAATTAAAATAAACTTAAAGAAAAAGTAATTATTAAAGAATATTGTCTTTAGTAAGATAATTGCGTGAACAAATTTTAAGCAAAAGAATAACGTCAAATCCTTGCATGACTCGAAAAATGCTACAAATGAGAAACATAATAAAGACACTTATATGTAGGATGTACCGGCAGCGTATCCACCATGCCTTTATCATGATTCGCATTTCCATCATTTCTCCGCTATCATTCTCGGGTCTGATTTACCGCACACAACCGCACTTACTATGGCTTCCATACGGGGATCTCGATAATTAAGTGTGCACCCATAATTATTTAGATCATCGTAGGGTCCACATGGTTCGTCCTATTGTGTGGTTTATAAAGACATATTTATATATTATTTTTTTGAAATATTAAACATTTGAAACGTGCATAAATCTGTTGAATTTTAATAATGAGAACTCTGATAGAAGGAAATGAGAAATCCAATAAAGGAAGCGAGAAACCAAAGAGTGATAATGAGAAATCCGATAGGTTTAAATGAGGAACCCAAAAAGTGAGTACATAAGGTAAGGTAAACTACGTTACAATTTCAATAATGTCGTGCAATGAGTTTCATACGTGTACAAACTTGAGGTTATAGGTTATTGAGAATACGATTGCGTGAAATCACAAGAATGATGTGAGTTTCTTTGGGGTGCGCATACATGTATCAATATAAATAAAATAGTATTTGATTAACAACCGAAACAATTGATGAAATGTGATAAAACATGAATACGACCACTATTTGTGAAACCATTTATATAATCGTCATTATAATAACGGTTTCTAATAGCGCCAAAACTTGTAGACAGCCACACATAGGCCGTTAATAGATTAGATGAAATGATATATAGAATAATGTATAGAATCGTGTTTACATAAATGCTCAAATATAAATAACATAGTCATGAAAATATCGTTTAAAAGATAAACAAAATTTGTAGCGAAACTGAGGCTATGAAAGTATTTCACAATTTGTTATTGAATAGTTTGCATTCGTTCACGAAAATCAAAACACAAAAGTGAAATCTCATGTGCATAATATTGTCATCAAAATCTCATCAGATGAAAAGAAATCGAAAAAAAATTCAGTGAGACTCGAATAAACGACGAAATATGTAAATCGCGTAGCGTATAATAAACTAAAACTGAAAATGAGGTCTTAAGTAAGGCCGTTTTATTGTTTCTAAGAAAATAAATATAATTATATCAATATATCGCGGTAACGCGTAGCTAGAGAAACGTTTAAAATTGCTATCAAATGAAAATCGTGTAAGCTAAATTGTCAAAGGAATTTGTATACATAAAGCTGTCGTGATAAAAATAATTTATGAAGAAATGATGCTTGCGATAATAAGAGGTAATAATTCGCATAAGTCGTTATTGAACAAAACTCATGACACGAAGTTTAGTATATAGGGTATTTATAAATGCGTCCCATAAAAATTTATGAAGTCATGATCATTGCGTTTATGCAAAATGATGAAAGTTAAAATTTGTTACTAAGTAAATCCCGAATTCAACATTCAAAATGAAACCTCGTATTTATAAAGTCTTATTATTGGTGACAATATTTATGATCTTTGAAATCATCATATAATCGTTTAATAACCTTTGTAAAACAAATCCTCATAATAGAATTTTTGTTGTCATGACAGTACCATATATATATATATATATATAAGGGAGATTTCAATTAAGAACCCTTTTGAGTTTTAAGAACTCGAAAAAACTCAGTGTAACGATGTTTTTTTGAAATTTTTTTTACACGTGCGTAATATATGTAAGTTACATACACGCAAAAATATTACAGAATTTTTTACGCACCGAGTCGACTTTTTACACATGTGTAACGGACGTAAAAGTTAGTGTAACCACTTACATATTTATTCTCTCTCATACTTTGACTTTTTTGCCAGATTTAATCTCAACCACATATTCCAATCCATTTAATTAAATGTGTGGCCTAGAATTGAGTTCTTAAGTTCTTAAAACTCAACATGGTTCTCAAAATATCCTTCCCCTATATATATATATATATAGTTTATAATTTTAAAAAATGATTATTTGAACATATGAGGTTGTTATAAATACACTAGTTGTATATATATAATTAAATAAATAAAAATTAGGGAAAAACGAAGCTTGCATGCGTAAGGAGGGGTTTCAGGCTTCGTACGGTGAATGGTTTGGAAATTTAGTAGTAAGTGGGAGTGTTTAGGTCGGCTTGGGTAGTTGATTTTTCTTGAGTTGAATCGATGTGGTTTGTTGAGTCTAGGTCTTTTGAGTGGGTTAGGCTTGGATGATTTGTGTGAGTAGTGGTTGGGCTAATAGGTGAGGTTTGGCTTATTTGAGCTTGGGTTAAGTTGATGGGTTGGAAAATTTTGATCTTGACTGGTTTGGGTTGAGATTTGGTTTATACCTGTATTTGGTGAGGAGTGTTTGGGTTGCTATTTTTATATCAAACTCTATGGTGGATGGAAACGGTGTGGCGATATGGTTTGTGACTCGACATAGTATGGGTCGAAGGATTTGTGGGTGTGTTTGTCAGTGTCTTTGAAGTATTAGGATGGTGAGTTGGTAGGTAAAGGTGTCGGTATTTATGGCATTTTTTTGGGTTGATTTTATACATCTTGGATTTACGTGGGGTTGGAGTTGGTGAGGGTATAACTTGGGTATGCTAGGTTTCGTTCATATTCAGGGAAGATTTGAGTGTTCGGGAAAACTTTTGAAGTGGAAAGGGTGGTTTGATTTAAGGCGGTAGTTTGATATGGATTACGGGTGTTTGGAAACTTATGGATGCGTTTAGAAAGTTTTTTTTTTTTTACCAATAATAAGTATTAAATTGAAAATATCATAATGTATAAATAATGTTTGAAACATCCATGAAAGTTTTGATAATAAAAATTACAAGTTAATATATATATATATATATATATGAATATATATTATACAAATAGAATTTTTTTTTGAGATCCGAGCGTGTGAATCACACAATTTTTTTATTATTTTTTTTATGAGGAAATTTAAAACGCGTAAATTGAATGTCAAAATTTGTTATGAGGTATCAAACATTGAATGATGAGTGTCGTTTTGGGAATATAAAATTGCGAAATGAAAATTTTTACCAAGTTCGGTATTTAATGTCGTGTAATTGAAGAATATCATGGGAAGTTAAAATGACTGGCATTGAAAATTGAGATATCACGAGCAAACTATTTTGTCTTTAAAGTAAAATTTCTATGAAGTTTTGCATGAGAATTTTAAGAAGATTACAAGCTATAAGTTTGTGACTTTCTTGGAAAATCATGGCAAAACTATCATAAGAATTTTAAAACACGGAATATCGTATGATGTAAATTTTTATTTGCGAAAATTTATAATGAACCAAAGATTGCATGATGAAAGTTGGTATGAAAATAAATTTGGGTAGCGAATTTTTTTTTACCACGTGTATTATATAATGTAGTATAATTAAAAATGCCATGAGAAGTTTAAATAATTAAAATTTTGAAGTGATCGTTCAAAATAAACGGAATAGGTACAAAAATAAAATTTTCATAAGATTTTTGTAAAAGGACTTTAAAGACAATTTAAATTTATATAATACGAAATTTACTTGAAAAGTTGAGGTGAAATTTATCATAAAACCTTCTAATTATAATGAAATTTATATAATAATGTTTTTGTTTGTAAATAGTCTTAATTAAAATAAATGGCATATTAAAAATCATTATGAATAGATCAAACTTTATATATACATATATTTATTTATTTATTTTTTTATAACGAAGAGATTTTTAATGAATACAATTAGCAATAAAAATCTTTGTGAAATCAAAATGAGAAAATTGGTGTAAAACTTTACCATATAAAATCGATATATAAAAGAATTATTAACAATATAAAAAAATATATATAACATTTATAAATGAAGGCTTGTGATAAGAATTTATAACAAAATAAAGGAAAAATGGTTTAAATTCTTGTAATGTAATAATAATGTTTTAAGATTTTAAGGCGGAAAAATCGTGCATGAACCACCATGACTTGATATCCCGACACTAAAAACCTTTTTTTTTACAAAAATACCATGTTGGAGTCTAAAAATGTGCACGTACCACCGCGTATTTTTCATGTCTTCGACTCAAATAACGATTGTAACAAAAATAATAAATCAGAACACAACGTCATGTTAAAACGCTAGTCCACGTACCACCGCAGTTCTATTGTTTTGACACCGAAAATTAGGATGGCGAGCGGAACGCTCGCATTCGACTACTTAAAGTGGTCATCTCATATGAGACAATCTTTAAGGAGATTTGAAACAACGGGATCTAAGTTAAGCTCGTGATCCATAAAACATAAAAACTAATGTTTTACCTTGGAGTACTATGAAAGTGTGTGTATGTGTATATTTATGATTTGATAAAATAAATAAGTATATAAATAAACAAGTGTATTGAACAATCAAGTAGGGTAAACACGTATAGGCAACACGTATAAGGATCCTAAGGTGAAGACTATACTAGGTCGTTACGTCTAACCAACTATCTTAGAGTCTTGTGGCTCTGATACCAATCTGTCACACCCCGATCAAAGGCGACGGAACATGCCGGGGTGCAACCAATTTTCCAAATACACAAGACGCTATTTAAAGTGACAATATTTATTCAACTCATTTTATTTCAACCAATCAATAAACAACACATCTCGTTCACACAAACAAGTTGAATACAAGTAGCAATTATGTTGTTCATTTTACTAATATCCTAATAGTCTTGGGAACGTTTTCATCAAGTCCCCGAGTCAACAAAAGTCAAACCTGTAACATTTCATAAAATAAAGTTTGTCAACACAAAGGTTGGTGAGCAATTCATAAGTTTGAGCATATAAGTATATAGTAATAAAAAGCCACAAAACTTGTATACAAAACAATAAATAAAAGCAACAACTTGGATAAGATAGTTATCGCTAAAAAAGTTAGCGACACCTAGCTATAAGGGGATGCCAAATAGTCTAAGATTTTATAGACAATTGCTAAACACGTTAGCACCACCTAGCTACAAGGGGTTGCCAAGTAGTCTAGGATTTTATAGTTATCGTTAATTACATTACGTTAACGACACCTTTCCATGAGGGGTTGCCAAATGGTCTATGATTTATAGTTCCACCATCCAAAAGCGATAAACATATAGACAAATAAGCATAGAACACCAAATCGAGCAATTATTCAAGTAAATTATACAATTATGTTTGTGGGTTTAAAGATTCAAGTAAATAAAGCATTTAGTTTGATAAGTATGAAATGTCACCCCAAAACGAAAGATGGAAAAAGGGGTATGAAAGCACTCACCTCGTTTGACGAATTGAGAAACTAATAAGTGATCGACATATATAAAGCTTGTAAACGAAACGAACGAATCCGACTTGAAAGCTAATTGAAAACGAATAAATAAAATATATTAATGAACTTGAACTTTAGTTGAAATTACATTTGAAACAATAAACGAGAAGGTTCGATTGTAAATCGGGTTACCGGTTAATTTGTTAACGATTAGGGATTCGTACTTAATTAATAATTTAAAATATAATAACATTATTTTATTTGGGCTTTTAAATAACAAAACCAATATTAAGTAGAAACAAGGCTGGTTTTAAATCAAGAGTTCGTTTTTCATAAAATGGATAGATAATAAAGCTTATAATGATGTTATTAATGATAAAGATAGTAATGATAATAATGACTAAAAAAATAGGTTATATATATATATATATAGAGAGAGAGAGAGAGATAAGATAATGATGTTAATAATAATAACAATAGTTATTTTTAATAATACTAATATAGTATACTAATTATAACAATAATTATTATTAATAATACTAATATTAATAGTTATATAATAGAAATCTTGGTATTAATTATAATGTTGTTGATAAAAATAATAATAATAACTAATATTGATAGTAAATGATGATACTATACTCGATGTCGGTTTGATTTCTAAATGAATTCATAAAATAAATATAATAATATTATTGTTAATAATAAATAATAAAAATATGATTTTACTAAATAATAACAATATGATCTTTATTTATAATAATAACAACTTTAATATTTATAAAAATAATGATAATAATAATAACAATGTTAATCATGAATACATATAATATTAAGTTAACCATAATAATACTAATAATAATTCTTATGTAGTAATATTAGTACTAATAGTAACCATTATTTGTTAAGTATAAAAATAATACTGAAACCGCTGTGACCTCTAGTTCAACAACTTATGTACAAACCAACCGAACCAAAATAACAATTGTTAATTTAAACTCATAAGAAAATAACATCTCCTTTTCCCGGGTGTTCATCTTTTACCCAATTCAAAACAACTCAATACACATCCAACTCATTTCAAAAAATATGACCGCAAGATAAAACCGATTATTAACAACTTTAAATCTAATAATCGATATATGAAATTTAATAACACCAACACCCAAATTAAATTACCTATAAGGTGAACATGAGGTCGTGGCTCTACACCGGGAAGGAAACGAGCCGAACCTGCCGGAGACGAAAAACGGAAACCGGAGGGAGAGGGAGAGACAGTTGAGAGAGAGGGCCGAAGAGAGGGAGAGAGAGACGACTGAGAGAGAGGGCCGAGGAGAGAGAGAGACAGCTGAGAGAGAGGGGGATATAGACGGAGAGAGATAGAGAGGTAGAGAGAGCCGAGAGTGAGAGAGTGAGAGGAAGCACGGCGGTGAGGCCACAACGGCCGGAATTCCGGTCGCCGGAAAAACGAAAACCGAGGGGAAGGGCTACGGGCTACCGGAACAGGGGGGAAAGAGGGTGGTGGTTTCGGGTTGAGGTCCAGAAGGGAGGAAGGTTAGTGTTGGTGCGTCGGAAGTCTGCCAGAAATCCGAGGTCGCCGAAAAACGGCAGGGGGGTGGGGTGGCGGCTGGGTGATGTTGTAAGGATGTGTTAGGGTTTATATATATGTATAACATATTTTCAAAAATGGCACCTCAAGTTTTGGTATTTTGTTTATAATGATCTAAAACTTTTATAACTTTAAAGAAATCCACTTTAGTCCCTAACGTTTACTTAACTGAGCTTATAAATTATAAATAACTGTATTTGACAAACCCCACACACGCTAGAGTTATAACATCAATAATTTGATAAAATGTCGGTTCGGGTTTACAAGCTTAACCACAACTATGATGTATAATTTATTAAAATGAACGCAAAAAAATCGACATGTTACAAAATGATTACAAAAACGAATATCAAACGAGATCCGAAATTGATGAATGTCACGGCATGATTATGTGCGTGTCAAAGTGGGTTGGTGTTATATTCAAACGGTTTAAAATTAGGTGGTGTTATATTCCAACTGATTAGAATAGGTTGATATTGCACGCACAACCCGACGTTAGTAGGCGCGTAATGCGTGTCCTAACTCGCAATGCACATCAGCCAACATCGGAACGCACACAAACCCACATATGTCGCATAAAGAGATATCAAACTTGTTACCAATGTCGATACACATTTAACAAACGCAACATCGGCCATATAGCCGTTACCGGTACGAGCGTAACTTTACGACGATAAATGCATAATGCATCATCGGATGCGTAACCAGATTCGGTACACGGGTAACCCGCGCTTGAACGCATGAAATCTAGCGTCGCCACGTGTGTAACGCGCCATCCGGCTCGTAACCGATGCCTGTACGCATATAACTTGGCATCGAATGCTTAACCAGTGTTGGTGTAACCCGGCGATGTTAAACGCCTTGGCAGAACCCGGTTGTTGGTCGTAAATCGTATTCGTGTAACATGTGAATTATTTAAAATTACAAAGTATAACATTACTATACTCAAATTAAAGAGAACAAAATTCTTGTTTTTATAGTGTAGTTTCTTTTTTTAAATATTAACGTATGGAATAGTTATGATCTTTTAAAAATCGTGAGGGGTAGTTGGTTTTACTTAAGGGGCTAAAAATGTAATTATTGTTTATATAGTAAAAGTTGATAAAAATTGAGGGGCCAAAGATGTAAGGATTGTTAGAAAGACATATTTACCCCCAAAAAAAGAAATTAAGACATGGATTAAGACTTGTAAACTTACCAATGTTTGTTGGACCTCTTAAAAATTAAGAGGTACTTGGGATTATCTTTATATATAGTACTAGACGAGTGTCCGCGCGATTCAACGGGTAACACCTACCTTTGTAATCATGTAACAATTTTACCGGTGTTCGTTGTTTGATTTGAAACCGAAAAACGTTGAAATCGGTCATTGGTTTGATTTCACCGTTGATTTTTTCATTAACTTTTAGCCGGTTGTTTTCAATTTTCAAATGTTCATTTCTATTTTCGACGACAAAAACCGGTTACTAACGGTTTGACCCACGGTTTAGTTTAAAAACCATCAAAACCAGACCGCAAACGCCCCTATGTAAAATGTTATTTTTTTAAAATGAAAAAAACTATAACAATATGATACTCAAATTAAAGAGAAAAACATGATCGTTTTTATGGTGTAATTTCTTTAAAAAAATATCAGCGCATGAAAAAGTTATTAATATTTAAAAATCATGAGGGAAGTTGAGTTAAAAATGAAAATAAAAATCACATATAAATGAAAGATCAAGGATCATAGTTGCAACTATTTTTAAAATTTACAAAATTTAAGCAAAGAAATGGGTTAATGTTGTAACTATTATTTAATAACCTATTTGACTCTTTTAGTGGGTAAGTTTGCCCTTATTCTAGATGTATTAATGGTTGTACTATGTGTTGATTAATTTGTAAATTCCTCAAAATCAAAATCAAGATGTCTTAATTTGTCCTACCCTCAGACATTATATTGTATAGATATAGATAGATTATTATTATTATTATTAGTATTATTATTATTTATTATGAGAATGGGTGATGTACATAACTATTTTAAGTTGAATTATACAGATTAGTGACACTTTTGTGCATAAGCTATTTTGTTTTTTTATGGATTAAATAAAACAAGGAAAAAAACCAAATGTGGTGGTGTTTTTGTATACGATTTTTAGTGTTACCATCGGCTTGCATATACTACGTATTGAAACAAGTTCTTTAGTCTCAGTATTCATGCTGACATCATATCTACTTCCATATGTTTACTCGTCATACTTTAGACTAGTCAATGTTATGTTACTATACATTCTTAGTATAGTGCCAGCATTGAGGTTACACTAGATGTGTAGAGATGATCAAAAAAACCGGTTCCTGGAACCGAACCGGTTCTTACCCGTTTTTTGTAGGAACCGGACCCTATCTGATTCAACCCGATGATCCGTGACCGGTTCTTGCATTTCTGAGTGGGGGCGGGTAGGAACCGGAACCGAACCGGAACCGGTTCTGGAACCGGAACCGGTTCCTAACCGTTTTTTTTGGCCGTTTTTTGACCGTTGGGGTCAAAAATAGCCGTTTTTTGACCGGTTACGGTACAGGAACCGGGTTAGGAACCGGTAAGAACCGGTTAGATAGGTTAGGGGTCCGAGGGTGGGAGAACCGGTTCGGTTCCCTAACCGGTTCGAGCCTGAAACCGGTTTAAAAGGTGGTTTTGAATATTGGAACCGGTTAGGAACCGGTTCCGGTTCCTAGTCCGGAACCGTTTTGAACATCTCTATAGATGTGTGTAACTCATTACACTTTTAACTCAAAAAGACAACACCACCATGAACTGAAGATATAGATACAATTTGATTGACAATAACATTAAAGGATACATAATAATACATGAGTTCAATTCCATTTCAACAAACAATATTCATTCCCATAAACTTTGTACAACAACCCAAACTCTTCATGAATTCATGAAATAAAAAAAAAAGTACGTAGTATAGTAAACAAAAGAAAGAATAAAAAGCAAAAAAATTCAAAATTTCATCTTCTCAATCTTCAACAAAGCACTCCAATATCATGAGCCATTGCAATCCCACACACTGTTTTCCTGTACACTTGTTGCAAATGCCCGGCCTTTGCCCTTTAACCAGGAAGACCGACTGTCATCTTACTGGATCGACAACGCGGGTCCCAATGGACCCGATTCAAAAGTCGCGTTAGTGAGCCCGTTTCAGAATTAAAACCCTATTTATGGGCGATTACACAATCATCATCCTCAAGATCGCTAAACGAGATGTCTTCTTCATCTCCAACAACAACAGCGGGCCCATCATACCCATCCAACTCCGAATTCTCATGAATCCAATCGACATCATCGTCACCAAAATCCTCAACGGGTATTGTAAAAGACGAAACTACCCTCTGATCTGATGCATCCTTTGTTAACCCGTCTTGTTTGGTCAAATCCGGTTCTTCTTCTGAAACTGTATTATTATTATTATAAGTTGCAGGTTCAAAGGCATTAACGGTTCTCTCCAACATGTTTGCGGAAGGAGAATCTGATGAAGTGGTAATGGAATCTTCATGAGCATCCAACGCGTGTGACTCAAGAGGTTCTTGTTCGGGCTTGGTTTGATTATGCAACTCCTTCATCCATGTGGCACGGGCTGCAACTATCTGTGCAATGCAGTAGCCAGTTTAACCATCAGCCTAGCAGACAAGACTTAATAACTAAGGGTGTGTATGAGTCGGTTTTGGGCTCAAACCTAAAAGTATGTTTTTAGGTTTTGAAAACCGTTTGAATTCAGTTTGTCGGTTAACACAATGAGTTCAGTTTGGTCTTTTCGTTTACCATTTGGGCTTTAAAATTTTTTATTGGAAAAATTGGCCCAAAATACAGAATCAAGTTGATTACATATTTAGTCTCTTGCGTTACCCAAATTATGAAACTTGCCATTTAAAATGGAAACTTACACCGAGCGTCCTTTGTTTTGAACAGGTATCACACGTTTTGTCTTTTCCACTACCAGAAGTTAGCTTTTGAGGTTAGTTTGATGTAAATGTATGAACTTACCCCTTAAACGGATGAAAGAAAACTAAAGTAAATAAACTAAAAAAAAAACAGAAAATAAAATATTAGTAAGAATTACTCATTTCGTTCCATAAGAGGTAATACCAAAATGGTCATGTTTCACAAATCTAACCTCAAAAGTTGACTTCTCTTAGTGTGAAATGACATAAAGCGTGATAATCAAAACAAAGAACAGTTAGTGTACTTTTCCATTTTAAGTAGCACGTTTCGTAATTTGGGTGATAATAAATGACAAAATTTGTAAATCACTTAAAATGAATTTGGACCTTAATCTTTGTGCCTACAATTTTATTTGATTAAATAGGTTATTACGCATTTGGGCTTAAAACTTTTGGGCTATACTTTTTTATAAATTTCTTTAAACTACTTAAAGTCCGTTTTTTCCGGCTAATAGCAAGAACGAAAGTGAATCAAAAATCAATACCTGCTTAAACTAGCCTACTAGTACTAACAAGTTAATGAGCAACCTGTGGCTTTAACAGACTACTAGCATTTTAAACAACTTCATTCTTCAACCTATTTGTAACAACGTCTCTCACATGGATTAATAAGAACCACAAGTTTACTTATAGCCTATTAATAAAGAAACGTCAAGTTAAACTTACTTGGGGTGTTGATAGAAGATCAGCATCACGTTTATTGAGCCTCGGGTGCAGTAGAACAAAGTAAACCTTCCAAAAGTAACTTTCGCTCATGTGAACAGGACAAAGTTCAATTCTGAGAGCAGCTAATCTGGGCACATAATGTTCCACTAAAGTTGTGTGGTTCCATTGTGTATCAGACATTTCAAAATCTACAAAAAAACAGATATAATAATGCTATAAGTAGCAACTTAAACTTTTAACAAAAATCTAAAAATAATGTGCTAGTCAGGTGGTGAGGTACCGACTATCAATTAATCAGATTGGAAATTTTATATGTAATTATAAAAAACTTATATGAAAATTTTCAAAATTATATATATACTTAAAAAAGATTTACATATAAACGTTCACAAAAATACTTCAGAGTTCATATAGTATAGTGAACACGTTTTTACACGTAAACATAACAAATCAATGAGCAAAAAATTCAAATATTAACACATCAGTTCTTGGATCGAGTTAACAGGTTAAAACCAAAATCCAATTTGGGCCGATTGGCGCCTAATCATGATCTTTACTGGCACTGTGTGTTACATGACAGATGAATCTATGTTTTCAAGAATATTCAACTAAAATCATGTGATGATGGAAAATGGGAAAAGAATCAAAATTTGGGGAAAATCAAGAATTTGAAATGGGTTTAAAATTGAAAGCAATTAAATATTGGAATTACCATCATTATCTTCTTCTTCTTCTTCTTCTTCCGATAAAGGAAAATCCAACCAGGTTTCTGGGTGATGGGCTATATTTGTCGCAAACACCAACACTTCATCCGTAACACCAACAGACTCCATACCCGCATCCAATTTCGAATTTAAAACCTCACAATTTGAATTAATGCGATCGGATGGTGGTGGAGAGAGGAAGGAAGCGACGGTCCAGATTTGACGGGATAAGGATTCGGTGAACTCGGAAAGGTCTTCTTGGACTCCGGTTAGGGATTGAGAATTCGAATTTGAATTAGATTGGGTTGAGGTGGTGGGTGGATCGTGGTCATCGATTTGGAGGGAGTTAGCGATTGATCGAGCCAACCATGACATGATGATCGCGGATCGAATTGAATCAACCAACCCCGGGTTACAGAGGTGGTTGGTGATTTGAAAATGGTGAATTGGTCTCCTGTTACTTGTTCATCTGTTTGTTTCTCTTAGTGATGGGCTCATAGTTAAAGAAGATGTTTCTGGGTTTTGTACACTTTTGGGCCCATGCGTCGCTCTTACCCTCTTACTAGTTACCTACTATACTACCTACTAAGCCCAAACGTAGTGGACGATTTTGGGAGGAACACCGCCCCCATGGGCGACTTAGGGGCGATAAGGGGTGGGGGCAAGGGGAAATTGTCACCAGGAAAAGAGGGAAAGAATATTAATGTCCCTACACTATTACACCACAAAAAACAAATTCCCACCCCTTGCTGACTAGGTGCCACGTGTCGCAATTCGCCCCAATTTGTAGTCCCTCCACTACGCATAGCCTAATGTACAATCCAAATGGAGTTTAATTTTCGAGTATAATTCACATATTGCTTTTAACGCTGTAGTGTAGACAAGGCAGAGTTTTTTAACTGCTCATGTTCTCTCTACCAATATCTTTACTTGTTCTTGAGTTTTTTAACCAAAGAAAGAAAAGGAAAGGATAAGAAAGGGAAGGGAAGGGAATGATTTTTTTTTTAATTAGGTGTGTTCTTGAGTTGGAAGAAAATTAGAGAAAAATAAAGGATAACTATGTTCTTAAGTTGGATGAAAAGAAATGCGTTATGTATACGAACTCCTTTAAGAATTTGGGTAACAAGATTTCATTCAATAATGATTTAAATGTTTTCCCTTGCAATGAGTTACCGCGAGGCCTTGTTATTATGTACATTTCTTAGAAACAATAAAACGACCTTATTCAAGACCTCATTTTCAATTTTATTCTATTATACGCTACGCAATTTACATACTTCGACATTAATTCGAGTCTCACAATTATTGCGATTTTATTTTTCATTTGATGAGATGTTTCGATGACAATATTATGCACATGGGATTTCATTTTTGTGTTTTGATTTCCGTGACCGAACGCAAACTATTCAATGACAATTTGTGTAATACTTTCAAAACCTTAACTTCAACAAAATCTCGTTTATCTTTTAAACGATATTTTTATGACTATGTTATTTATATTTGAGCATTTATGTAAACGCGATTCTATACATTATTCTATACCATTTCATCTAATCTATTAACGGCCTAGGCTGTCTAAAAGTTTTGGCGCTATTAGAAACCGTTATTATCATGATGATTATATAAATGGTTTCACAATAGTGGCCGTATTCACGTTTTATCACATATCATCAATGGTTTTGGTTGTTAACTAGATGCTATTTTATTATATTGATACATGTATGCGTCACCTCAAAAGGAACTCACCTCATTCTCGTGATTTCACGCAATCGTATTCTCAATTACCTATAACCTCAAGTTTGTACACGTATGAAACTCATTGTACGACATTATTGTTAATTGTAACATTGTTTACCCCGACCTCATGTACTCACTTATTGGATTTTCTTAAATTTCACCCATCGGATTTTATACTAATTTAGTGACCCGACTTTAAACCATGGATTCTAATGATTTACTTATTCCTTCACGCTGAGGGCATTTGACTTCAATCCTCGTTTCGTAATTGTCTACCCTAGATTTTATTCATTCGATCGTCTTTACTTATTTAAACCAAAGTAGTTATTTTCACCTTAGTTATACTTTAAGATTTTAATTGTCTCAATTATTTATTCCTTTTTCCTACTTATTTAAAAAAGGGTCAACCCCAAAATTTCAACCAGCGGGTATTATTTTAACAATATGTGTAAAATTCAACAGATTCATGCACGTTTCTAATGTTTAAGATTTCAAAGTAAATATGTCTTTTAAACCACGCAACGGGACGAACCATGTGGACCATACGACGATCGAAATAATTATGGGTGCACACTTAATTATCGAAATCCCCGTATGGAAGCCATAGTAAGTACACTTGTGTGCGATAACTCAGGTCCGAGGATGATAGCGGAAAGACAATAGAAATGCGAGTTATGATAAGGGCATGGTGGATACGCCGCTGTTACTTCCTATATATAAGTGCCTTTATTATTATTCTCATTTTTAGCATTTTTCGAATCATGCAAGGATTTGACGCTATTCTTTAGCTTAAAAAAACAAAAAAAATAAAATAAAAATTCATGCAATTGTTTTATCAAGAGCGACATTCGTTAGTAATTACCTTTTCTTTAAGTTTATTTTAATTTCGGGACGAAATTTTCAAAAATTTGGTGATACTGTGAAATTTGTCAAATTCGGGCCTCGATTTGTTTTCGTGTTGTAAACTTTTATTTTGTAAAACCGACACAACATTTTTTTTGAACTTTATTTAAATTAGTATATAATATTTTAGACCTCAATCTTAAATAAATCGATGTTTTGTCATATTATAGTGTCGTTAAGAAAAACATTAGGGGTTCAAACTAATTTTCGTGAAGTCGTTATAAGCTGTTCAAACCTTTAAACTCGTATTAAACCAAGAATGAAACTTGGAGGGCCTTTTTGAAAAAATATATATACATTTATATATAAACACAAAACTAACCAACCCCTAACCCTATCCTTATCACATCAGCCCCCCCCCCCAGCCGATTTCCGGCGAAGCCGATTTCCGGCGAGCCTTCTCCTCCGGAGACGACGAGCACCGACGCACGTCACCACCATCCCAAACATCACCACCACCCCTCTTCTCCCCCTCGCGTTCCGGCACCCCCCTTCCCCCTTTGTTTGTGTTTTTCCGGCGAACCCGGATTCTGGCGAGAAGCCGCAATGGCACTCCGGCCGCCGTGTTGCACTCTCTCCGTCCCTCAGTTCTTTCTCTGCTCTCCCTCCGTCTCTCGGCTCTCTCTCTATCTCTCTCTTCGTATCTCTCTCTCTCCCTCTTTCTCACTCTCTTTCTCTCCGGTTCGTCTTTCCGGCACGTCTCCGGCAACCTCCCTCCGACGACTCGCGAACATATAATAGGTACATTTGATTTGGGTTTTTTTGGTATTATTAATTTTCATATTTTGAGTTCCAGATTTAGATTGTTAGTAACCGGTTTTAATTATCGGATTATATTCTTTGAAACGAGTTGGATGAGTATGAATATTGGTTTAAATTGGGGAAAAGATAAATACCCGGGAAATGGATACATAAATGTTCTTATGGGTTTAATTATTTTGGTTCGGTTGGTTTATACATAAGTTGTTGAACTAGAGGTCTCGGGTTCGGGTCTCATCCTAGACCGGTTTTGGTATTGTTTCTTTTATATACTTAACAAATTTATTATTACTATTAGTATTAACATCAATACATAAAGATTATATATTAGTATTATTATATATAACTTGCTATTATATTTATTTATCATTAATATTATTATTATTGTTATCATTATTCTTATAAATATTGAGTTATTATTATTAATAAAGACCATATTATTATTATTTATTAAATCATATTTCTATCATTTATTTATTAACAATAATATTTTTCTACTTATTTTGTGAACTCGTTTAGAAATCGAACCAACATCGAGTATGGTATCATTAATTACTATAAATATTACTTATTATTTGTTTCGGTCATAAATTGGCAAAGCAACTTTTGATCAAATTAGTGCGTGAGGTGAATTGTTTGTTGATAATAAGATCGAACACAAAGATATGATTACGAGGGAAAAAACCCTTGATTATGATAATCTTCGTTTCGGTCAAGAGTTTGCAACGTAATCTTTAATCGAATCCCTTCAATCAAAGATTATGAACTTAACTTTTGGTCGAATTACGCTTGATTATTATGATCTTCGGCACAAAAAACCCCCGGACGGTGAAAACTATCACCGTCGATATTATTAAAACAAAATCTGTGATTACAAAGGTTGGAGTTGCTTAGTAATCGTGAACTAAGTGATACAATGAATACTAGCAGCTAGATGAGTGAGTTATGTCCAATCGATACTATCAGCTCACATTTATAATAAGAAGATTACAACTGTTATTCCGATTATCCCGGAAACCCTAGACTATTTCTTCAACAAGCCGTTGCTGCCCACGTTCTTTGTTAACGAAGTTCAAGTATCATTCCGTTGCAATCCACGTTATTATAAACACATTTAACACGTGCTCTTATCTGCAAAACAATCAGATAATATAGGACAATTATATTAGTCAACGTACCTTCATCAGAATAACAGCTTAAGTCGTTATCCTTAAATTAGGCTCAATTCCGAGGATGAAAATCCGTACCCAACAATTGCCCCCAATTTTTACTGCGTGACAACTGTAAAAAATTTTGAATTTCAAAAACAATAATCTGCGCTGTGAAATGACGTGTGCGGGAATCGAGGAGACTCCACAACCGTTTCTCTAGGTTATAATTAAAGCATCCCCAGTCTTCTACACCACAATCCTCTTCCACCGATTCATAATCAGGTTAGTTCTCATCTCTCGTCTTCTTAATTTCTTGAAGTTTTTCTTTCGATCCACACAAAAAATGAGGAAAAGAACCCCTCGTATGCCCAATCCTTTATCTTTTGCAACCTCAGATGATTTCGTGTACCAGGCTCTCATTCCGGCGACCGATGAAGACCAGTGTCTTTTTAAAGATTTAGACATTAGATTTCTGAAAGAGTCGGGTTTACTACCTGCCGATACTGTCATTAGGCCATATGATCCCAAAGCCAAGGCCGACTTTTCCTCTAAAACCTGGACTTGCTTTTTCTATTACCCCTTTTCGATTGGCCTTTCATATCCGTCTTTCCCGCTCATACAAGAGTTCTTTGATGTGACCGGGTTCTCGTACTCACAAGTCATGCCAATGGTGTGGAGGGTTTTGGCAACAGTAGATCGTCTGAACAAAACCCGTGGTCTATCCATAGGTGTGCCTGAGATTGCTGCAACTTATAACCTTCGGACTCACGAATCCTTTCGCTATTGTCTTCAATCCAAGTCCAGCCGTCTTTACATGGTTCCTAAGGGTGTCCAGTAGTGACCCCGATTGGAAAAAACATTTCTTTTTTGTTTGTCGGGATTCTATTCCTGATGGGATGAACTTGCCTACTAAATGGGTTCACAAGGGTAGGAAATCTTTAGGATAGAATTTCACTTTGCAAATGATTCATCTTAACATGGTTTGTTTTTTAACAGTTGTGTTTGAGGATTTAGTAAAGCTTAGGAAGGACACGAAGAAAAGGCTCAAGGCGTTGTTCAAGATTCCAGCAGAGGAAAGGGAATTTTGCTTAGAGGAAGAAACAGGAGAAACGAGTGTGATTGCTGCAAAACCCGCTGAAAGCATGAATTCTGGTAAGTGTTTTTGGGGATATTAGGTTTTCTAGGGATTTTGTTATCTTGAAAATAACTCGATAAATCATTGTGTAGGGATGCCGAGGCCAAAGTCTTTTAGCTTAGTAGATTTGGACGATCTTATTGAGGATAGGACTGTGGTGAAGCAAGAACATTGCAAGACACTTTCTCCGTTGGTGAGAGTCCCAACAACTCGCCAAAAAAGTGCCGCACAGAAGAAGAGGAAAGCCACTACTTCGGCCGAGACCGAGCCTTTTGCTGACATGACCGTTACTGATGCTGTGGAGAAGCTTCAAGCTCTTGCTAACTTTCTTGGAATAGTAAGTATTTTTTGCTTATCCTGAAAAATAGTAATCTGCAGAAAAACTAATATTAATTTAGGAATAACTGAAAACCGAAAGTTACCGACAGATATCCCAAGATGCTGAATTGTCCAAGAGAGAGGCTGAAGCCAAGCTCGCCGATCTTCTACAAGCTGTTGATACCAAGGAAAGCTACTCAAAAAGAAGGACAAAGAGATTTCAGATCTCAAAGTCTCATTCGAGTTGGAGAAGACCGAGTTCTTAGAGGAGACCAAGAAGTTTGCAGCCGCTAGCATTCTGGAGTCGATGATCAAGATGTCAGAGGAAGCGCAAGCGAAGGGTCATGTGATGGATTCTTGGAATTCTGTAGCTTGGAAGAAAAAGCTCAAGATGCTAAGGGGGGAGAAGCTTGAAGAGGATGAGATGGCTGTGACTTCTGAGGTGATCAAGGATGCTGGAGCTGGTGAGGATGTGAAGGAGACTAAGACTGGGGAGGCGACGGATTTGGAGAAGAAGGAAGGCGACAATGTTGAAGGTGGAAAAGTTTGAACCTGGTTTTCAGGTTGTTTTTATGTGTTTTCAATGGTTGTTCTGAACGATTTCTATTTTGGTCATCTAAGGATAATGTAATAAGCTTAGGATAATGGTTTGGGTGGAGGGATCCTGGTTCAGGACGAAACCCAAACCGTCTTTTAATTCCTGCTTTAGAACAATTATGATAGTTCGGGTGGATGGGCTCCGTTTTGAGTGAAACCCGGACTATCTTTTTCTGCATTATAATTTTAGTACAACTTTTTATGACTTATATTGGCATCCTTTTACTTTTTCCATTCTTATAAAAATCTAAGTTTTATGAAAAATCTTTAAGTTTTAACAATAAACCAATATCAAGTCACAAACTTTAAAAAACACGAAAGATAAAATATTTGCAAATAGTAAATCATACCAGAAGCATGTATCAACTAACCTGGAATCGTCCATATCGTCTTATCCTTGCAATAAGATCATTGCTTAGAATATCCTTCTAATCCTGGGGAAATAGCAATAAAATTGTAAAATTAGCATTATCCTGAGAATATTTATAGAAATTCTGGCGACAAGGCCCAAATATATTGGCGACAAGGCCTAAACTGGCGACAAGGCCCTTGAGAAGAGGTGGAAACCCCTTAAACCATAGGATATGGTACGTCTACCATAAACTTGAGATTCAAACCAATAGCTGAGGATAACGAGGTAACAAGTCACTATATTTCATGTGCTGGCCCCGTCTCTCAAACTACGGCCGAATAAACGTGTGCTACAGGCGATCTTAAGAAGAGGTGAAAACCCCTTAAACCTTACAAAGTATTGAATAATACCTTTAACTGGCGACAAAGGCCGACTGGCGACAAAGCCCTTAAGAAGAGGTGAAAACCCCTTAAACCTTAGAGATGAACTGGCGACAAGACCCAAAGATACTGGCAACATGGCCTACTTTAACTCCATTCCATGTGGGGATACCACATATTTTCAAGCTACAAAATAGTCAACTCTAAGTGAGGGTGGGTATTAGCCTTGCTAACACCCCTCCGATGCTTAAGTCAGTACCAGGATAGAAGAATAATAATATTGAAAAAATAAAAAAGATAAATTAGAATACATACCTTATTTGTTTAACATTACTGTTAAATTATCCTCGAGATAGAGATCTTACATAAAATATTTTTTGAGGTGGATAGCGTTCCAAGCCCTTGGTAGTAAGTCACCATCCAAAGTGGACAATTTGTATGCCCCCTTTCCTGCTTCCAAATCTATCAAGTAAGGACCTTCCCACTTTGGTGCAAGCTTTCCATCTGCAGGATTTGTAATATTCTGAAAGGCTTTTCGGAGAACCAAATCCCCTTATTGAAATCTACGAACCCTGATATTTTTGTTGTAGGACTTTGCTATCTTCTGTTGATAAGAGGCCATTCTGATCTTTGCTAAATCCCTGAGTTCTTCTACTGCATCTAAATCTTCAAGTAAACTTTGAGTGTTATCTTCGAGATTTTGATGACTGACTCTAGCTGTATGGATAACCATTTCTGTCGGGATAACTGCTTCAGCTCCAAACACCAATGAGAAAGGAGTCTGACCAGTAGCAATCTTTGAAGTGGTCCTGTCTGCCCAAAGAACAAAGGGTAGTTCCTCGGCCCACTTTCCTTTCTTAGACCCCAACTTTTTCTTCAGGTTATTGATAATGATTTTGTTGCTTGACTCGGCCTGTCCGTTAGCCTGAGGATGGACAGGTGTTGAAGTGATCATTTTGATTCCCCAACTGGCACAGAAGTTGGTGGTACTCTTGCCAATGAACTGCGAGCCATTGTCACACACTATCTCTGTTATTGATAATGATTTTGTTGCTTGACTCGGCCTGTCCGTTATCCTGAGGATGGACAAGTGTTGAAGTGATCATTTTGATTCCCCAACTGGCACAGAAGTTGGTGGTCCTCTTGCCAATGAACTGCGAGCCATTGTCAGGATGTTGCGCTTGATGAATGAGATAACTTCTTTCTCTCTGACTTGAACAAAAGATTCAGCCTCGATCCACTTTGAGAAATAGTCTGTCATTTCCAGCATAAAGACTTTTCCTTTCGGAGCCCTTGGTATCTTTCCCACTATATCCATACCCCACTTCATGAAAGGCCAAGGAGATATAATAGGATACAATGGTTCAGCCCGCTGGTGCAGAATGTTGCTGTGTCTTTGGCATGCATCACATTTCTGAGAATAATTCATAGCGTCCCTCTTCATCGTTGGCCAGAAGTATCATGTTCTCAAGATTTTGGAGAATAGTGCTCTGCCCCCAGTATGATTCCCACAGTCTTCTTCATGGATATCCTGAAGAACTTCTTGAGCTTCTGCCTTCTCCAAGCACCTAAGATATGGTCCTGCAAGAGATTTTCTGTATAATATATCATTCATTATAGTATATGGTATTACCTTTGTGCGAAAAGCTCTTGGGTTTTCATCCTTGGGGATAACGACATCCTGAATATATTTCCTGATGGGAATAATCCAAGAATTTTTATTATTCTCAGGATCCTTGGCTCTCATATCTTCATCATTTTCTGATATTTCATTGACACCTTACTCTTCTATTGCTGGGCTCAGGATGTGTCTGATAGGAATCTTGACACCCTCTGGTATTCTGAAGGATGAAGCTAAGTATGCTAGGGCATCTGCTTCAACATTCTCTTCTCTATGTACCTGTGAAATATCAAACATTTCGAAACATTTTGCTAGTTTTTTTACTAGCTCTAAATATTTCATTAGTTTTTCTCCTCTAACAGTATATGAACCATAAAATGATTGGTTAATAATAATGAATCAACATGTACTTGAATAAACCTGATTTTCATGTCGATTGCTAGTTGTAATCCTGCTATCAAAGCTTCGTATTTTGCCTCATTGTTTGTGACTTGGAATCCGCATGATATGGATTGAGGGTATAATGTCCCCCTGTGGCAATTTCAGAAGGATCCCGAGACCTGTTCCTCTAACATTTGAAGCACCATTAGTGTATAGAGTCCACTTGTCTTTGGTTTCTTCAAGTTGTTGGACTTCCAAGTCTGCTTCTTCTTTAAGTTCACTGGTGAAATCAGCTACAAAGTCTGCTAATGCCTGGGATTTGATGGCAGTCCTGGGTTCATATGCTATATCATATGCACTCAGCTTTACATCCCATTTTGCCATCCTACCTGACATTTCTGGTTTTCTCAAAACAGACTTAATAGTGTAATTAGTTTTAACAAGAATAGGATGAGTTTCAAAATAATGTCTAAGTTTAGTAGATGCCATAATAAGTGCTAAAGTTAATTTCTCAAGATAAGAATACCTAGTTTCAGCATCCAATAAACTCTTACTTACATAATAGATGGGATGTTTGTTGACCTTCGAGATCCTTAGCTAAAACTGCACTCACAGCATTATTTGTTACAACTAGAGATAGAGATAGAGGTTCACCTTCTTCGGGTTTTACCAGCAGAGGAGCAGAGGAAAGATAAGCTTTTAAGGACATTAAAGCTTCCTCATGCTTACTGGTCCACTCGAGCCTTTTGTTTTTCCTCAGGATATCATAAAACCCTTTGCACTTTTCTGAGGATTTGGATATGAATCTGTTGAGCGCTGCTATCCTGCCAGTTAGCCTTTGAATATCCTTTACTGATGCTGGGGATTTCAGATTCAGGATAGCTTGTATCTGCTCTGGACTTGCTTCTATCCCCCTCTTGGTGACCATGTATCCCAAGAATTTGCCAGCCTTCACTCCGAAATGGCACTTCGTAGGATTCAGCTTCATGTTATATTTGTCGAGGATATTGAATGCAGTCTTGAGATCCTGGTGGTGATCCTCAGCTTTCTTGGACTTCACCACCATATAATCGATATAAACTTCCATCGTGTCCCCCAATTGCTCTTTGAACATTATGTTGACTAACCTCTGATAGGTTGCACTTGCATTTCTAAGTTCAAAGGGCATAGCAATATAACAATAAATACTTGTGGGAGTCATGAAGGCCGTTTCTTCTTGATCTGAGGGCTCCATTTGGTTTTGCTGAAATCCTGAGGATGCGTCCATAAACGCCAGCATCTCGTGACCGGCTGTAGCATCTACCATTGAATCGATGTGTGGTAGATGGAATGGATATTTAGGACAGGCTTTATTCAAGTCTGTAAAATCCACACAAACTCTCCATTTTCCATTCTTTTTCTGCACCACTACTACATTTGCTAACCATCGGGGATATTGAACTTCCCTGATCATATTTGCCTTCAAAAGTCTTTCAACTTCTTCTTGGATAATTATGTTTCTCTCAGGTGCAAACTTTCTTCTCTTTTGATGGATTGGCCTGAAAGAATTATCAATTCCAAGTTTATGTGTTATAATATCTTTGGAAATACCTGTCATATCTTCATGTTTCCATGCGAATGTCGACAGCCTTGACTTGAGAAAATCGAGCAATTTTGACTCAATATCCTCAGGAATGCTGGTTCCCATCAGCACTTTGACTTCAGGATCCTCGGGAAAAGGGAGTACTTCTTTGATTTCTTGTTCGCTGGCCTCCATGACGCCTCGTGCTGGTTTCTGTAATTGCTATGCCTGCTGGGGTTTGGCAGTACACTTCATAGAGGATGTGTAGAAATTTTTTGCATCTTGTTGATCGCTGATGATTTTGATGACTCCCCACGGACTTGGAGTTTCACACATTGGTGATAGGTGGAGGGGTCTGCTTTCATGTCGTGTATCCAGGGTCTGCCTAATATAATATTGCAACAAGACAAACAGTCAATAACACAAAATTTTTGTATTTTATTTACCCCTTCGACGTATACTGGGAGCTTTATTTCCCCAATAGTGTTCTTAGTCTCTCCGCTGAATCCAACCAATACTGAGGGAACGATCTCATCCTCAGGAATATTCATCTTTCTCAGCACATCTAATTGAATAATGTTGACAGAGCTTCCACCATCTACGAGGATCCTGCGCACATAATGGTTAGCTACATATAATGTTATTACCAAACGATAATAGTGGGGATCCTGGATGTTGACTCTATCACTTTCATAGAAGGTCATGGTCTTTTTTTTGAGTGAGAACGGATGTTTTTGTTGGTCTGTCAGCCACTTCTAACTTCCTCTGATCAGCATTTCTTTTTGCAGTAGAATAAGAGGTTCCACCAATGTCGGATCCTCCGGATATGAACATGATTGTTTTTGCATCCGTTGGTGGAGGAGTTGGCTTTTCAGGAACATTCTCAGGATTCTGCTCTCTTCCCTTTTTCCTGCCAAGTAATTCTTTCAAGTGGCCTTTGCTGAGAAGATAGCTAATTTCTCTTCTGGGAGCAATGCAATCATCAGTCAAGTGTCCAAAGTCTTCGTGGAAGGCATACCACTTTGATTTGTCTTTGTAGACTCCTTCTTTTTCCACCTTCTTTGGCCACCTGGCTTTTTCACCTAAATCTTGCATGGCACACCTTAATGCACCAATATCAACAGAAAAAAAATATTCAGAAATTTTAGGGTATTCTTCATTATCCTCATCATCAACTGCATTGATCCTGGAGTTATCAGGCTTGTAATAAGGTTTTGACCGATATGATTTTCCTGGGGATTCGGCTTTCCTGTTCGTTTAGTCATACTTCGGGATACCGATCTTATAGTTTTTCTTATCATCCTCCAACCTGATAAACCTCAAATCTCTGCTTCTTGCTTCATCTAATGACCTGAATGGAGTCATAACAAGATCTTCATAGAAAGATGAGCCTTTTTCCAACCCCAGCTTAAGAGCTTCCACTGCTGAAGCCGGGTTTAGATTTGGAATTTCCAACGACTCCTTGCTAAACCTGGTAATAAAATCTCTCAAGGATTCCCCAGGATTTTGGGTAACTCTGTAACAATCACCTGTCATTTCTCAAATGTTCTACTGCAAGAAAACTGGTTATTGAACAAGTTAATTAAGAAAGAAAAAGAAGTGATAGTATTAGGAGGAATACTCAGTAGCCATTTCATGGCTGCTCCAGTTAAGGTGGACCCAAACCCTTTGCAAAGACATGCTTCCTTGATTTCCATAAGGATTGGGTTGATCTCCATACGCTCTCTATACTGTGCGACGTGTTCCTCGGGATCCGTTGAACCATCGTACAGTTTCATATTTGGGGTTTGAAACCGTTTTGGGATTTGTACGTCACCAATTGATGGCACAAATCGGGATATTATGTGGCTATTAGTGGGAACTTCAGCTATGGGACGGGTAACGCCAGGAACATTTGATATCATGTCCTTAAGCTTCTGTAATTCTCGGGCTAAACTTGAACTTATGCCTGCATCCTGCAAAAATCCTTGATTAGCATTAAATAGAATTGTATTGAAAATGTTTCCCTGATTGATATTCTGAGGAACGGTTTGGGTGTTGTAGCTGACATTCCCGAACATAGTATTTCCTGGAGTGACAGATGGAGTGGCCGAAGTGTTAGCCTGCATTGGGATGAAGTCTCCCTGGTGCATCTCGGAGGACCCTGAAAATTGCTGACTCTAAGCAAATGGCTGCTGAGGATTGAAGAACCCTGATGGAGGTACTCCTGAGAATCCTGCCTGTTGCGGAAATACTGATGATACCACCTGCTGATAAGAACCTGAGGATCCTCCCTGCTACGACAATCCTGAGGATAACACCTGTTGATAAGGACCTGAGGATCCTCCCTGCTGTGATAATCCTGAGGATCCTGCATGTTGAAACGGCCCAGCAAAGGATGCATGCAAGTATCCTTGGGATCCAGATGAGTACAATCTCGCAGACCCTGAGTGCTGGAAGTGCAAGGATCCAGGATTGTACGCCGTGGTTGACTCCGGACGCACCAATCCTGAGGATCCTGGAGGAGTGAAATCCAGAGATCTCGGGATTAATGGCGTGAATTCTTTCGCCGGCTTCTTGGCTTTTCTGATATCTTCCAGTTCCTTCACCAGCATCTGGTTGGTCTTGTTCTGGTGATCCATCTGTTCCTGTAACCGATTATAAATAGACAAAATTTCAATATTAGATACCATAACGGGATCCTGGGGAGATGGTCTCGATCCCGAAAATACTGGAATAGCAGTTTTCTTCTGAATGTTGTCAGGTTTCTTCGGAATAACAGCAGCAGAAGGAGGAGGAGGCATGTAAGGTTTCCCGGAGGAATCTGAGGCTGCGGCAGAAGAAGAAATAATCTTTGGTTGGGAAGACATATTGTGGATATTGAGAGTAGGGTTTCGTTTGAGAGTGAATAATGATCAAAGCACCGTTTGCCCCACGGTGGGCGCCAAATTGTTTCGGTCAAAAATTGGCAAAGCAACTTTTGATCAAATTAGTGCGTGAGGTGAAGTGCTTGTTGATAATAAGATCGAACACAAAGATATGATTACGAGGGAAAAAGCCCTTGATTATGATAATCTTCGTTTCGGTCAAGAGTTTGCAACGTATTCTTTAATCGAATCCCTTCAATCAAAAATTATGAACATAACTTTTCGTCGAATTACGCTTGATTACTATGATCTCCGGCACAAAAAACCCCAGGACGGTGAAAACTATCACCGTCGATATTATTAATAACAAAATCTGTGATTACAAAGGTTAGAGTTGATTAGTAATCGTGAACTAAGTGATACAATGAATACTAGCAGCTAGATGAGTGAGTTGTGTCCTATCCATACTATCAGCTTACATTTATAATAAGAAGATTACAACTGTTATTACGATTATCCCGGAAACCCTAGACTATTTCTTCAACAAGCCGTTGGTGCCCACGTTCTTTGTTGACGAAGTTCAAGTATCATTCCGTTGCAATCCACGTTCTTATAAACATATTTAACACGTGCTCTTATCTGCAAAACAATCAGATAATATAGGACAACTGAATTAGTCAACGTACCTTCCTCAGAATAGCAGCTTAAGTCGTTATCCTTAAATTAGGCTCAATTCCGATGATGAAAATCCGCACCCAACATTATTATTACTATTTTTATCAACAACACCTTAAAATTTAATACCAAGATTTTATTCTATAACTATTAATATTAGTATTATTAATAATAATAATTGTTATAATTATTATACTATATTAGTATTATTAGAAATAGTTATTGTTATTATTATTATCTTATATATATATAACATATCATTTTCATTAATAATATTATTATAAACTTCATTATCTATTCATTTTAATAGAACCGAACCCTTAAATTAAGCCCGTCTTGTTTCTTTTTAATATTGGTTTAGTTATTTAAAACTCAATAAAATAATATTATTTTATTTAAATTATCAATTTAGTACGAGTCCCTAATCATTAACCGGTAATCCGATTTACAACCAAACCTCATCATTCATTGCTTCCAATATAGTTTCATTATGGTTTCAAGTTCATTAATATATATTACATTATTTATTTTAGCTAAGGTGCTTATCGTTTCAAGTCGGATCTGTTCGTTTACTGTTCGAGCTCCATTTATTTATCTATTTATTTCTCGGTTCATCAAATCGAGGTGAGTACTTTCATACCCCTTTTTCCATCTTTCGTTTTGGGGTGACATTTCATACTTATCAACCAAATGCGTTAATTACTTGAATCTTTAAACCCACAAACGTGATTGTATACTTTACTTGAATAATTGCTTGATTTGGTGTTCTATGCTTATTTGTCTATGTGTTTATCGCTTTTGGATGGTGAAACTGTAAATCCTAGACCATTTGGCAATGGCAAGGTGTCGGTAACGTAATGCAATTAACGATAACTATAAAATCCTAGACCATTTGGCAATGGCAAGGTGTCTTTAACGTAATACAATTAACGATAACTGTAAAAATCCTAGACTATTTGGCATCCCCTTATAGCTAGGTGTCACTAACTTATTTAGCGATAACTATTTTATCCAAGTTGTTGCTTTTATTTATTGTTTTTGTAAACAAGTTTTGTGACTTTTTATTACTATATATTAATATGCTCACACTTATGAATTGCTCACCAACCTTTGTGTTGACAAGCTTTATTTTATGAAATATTACAGGTTTGACTTTTGTTGACTCGAGGACTTGACGAAAACGTTACCAAGACTATTAGGATATTAGTAAAACGAACAATATAATTGCTACTTGTATTCAACTTGTTTGTGTAGACGAGATGTGTTGTTTATTGATTTGTTGATATAAAATGAGTTAAATAAATATTGTCACTTTAAATAGAGTCTTGTGTTTTTGGGCAATCCGTTGCACCTCGGCATGTTCCGCCGCCTTTGGTCGGGGTGTGACAGATTGGTATCAGAGCCACAAGACAGTAGGATAGGTGGTTAGACGTAACGACCTAGTATAGTCTTTACTTAGGGTCCTTATACGTGTTGCCTATACGTGTTTACCCTACTTGATTGTTGTAACACCCTTGGCAAACACAACATCGTCCCACTCTTAGGCTATCCCACATCGGCCGTGGACAAGAGAGATCCTAGGTTCATAAGTAAATGTCCTGCCTCTTCAATCACCAACGCGTTTTGGGCAACCAAAAACAAATCCGTGAGCTCTTCGTGGGCAGAGCGGACAATATTGGTGGTGCGAGGGGCCGGATGTTACAGTTGGTATCAAAGCCACTCTTGTGCCGTTCGGGATGATAGGACATGCCTCATCGAGAACGATGAGTCCAAAGGGGGGTTGTTTGTAACACCCTTGGCAAACACAACATCGTCCCACTCTTAGGCTATCCCACATCGGCCGTGGACAAGAGAGATCCTTGGTTCATAAATAAATGTCCTGCCTCTTCAATCACCAACGCGTTTTGGGCAACCCAAAACAAATCCGTGAGCTCATCGTGGGCAGAGCGGACAATATTGGTGGTGCGAGGGGCCGGATGTTACAGTGGAAAAAGGGCCTCATTCACCGAGTACATTGGTGCACAATTCCAATTGGAAATGACCTTATTTGCTTTCACGAGTTTCATGGAATTGTATAGTTTTTTTATATATTATATAAATAAAACTGTGTGAACTCACCAACTATTAAGTTAGTTGATATTATTTTATACATATGTTACATGTACGCTTATTAGAGGATGAAACAAGAGGAGACACTAGACATAGGATTATCAATAATAAAGTGTTTGACTTATTTATTTCCTTGTAATTTTCTTATTTGCAAAAATACTTGTTATTTGAATCATCAATGAAATAATGATAATATTGTCGCTTAATAGTGTCACATGTGTTTTGGGCAATATGTACGTCGCACCTGGGCGTATTCCGCTTTAGCCGGGGTGTTATAGATTGGTATCAGAGCTGTGACTATAAGATAGGACATTAGACGTAGTGTTCTAGTTAGTTATACTTTACTTGCTTATTTGTTTAGGTTGCATGATTAGAAATTTATGTGGGCCTTATGTGATTGTTCAAAGCACGTACTTGTTACTTTATACTGATGATTCAATTACTTCAATTACACAAGCACACACAAGTCCAAGGCTTATGCCTAAAAACAAAGATTTTTCCAACATTTTCAATTATTTGATTTTCATTGCGGTGTTCCGATATTTATTCTTCTTAAAGATGGTTCGTTATGGCGGGTATGTAGTAACTGGAAGGGGTACGTGCCTGTTTTCTGAAACTCTTGACACCAAGGTTATTGAAACTTAAGGATAAGCAATGCGTATAAATCCCAATCAAACGCGGGACCCGGTTGCTTACTTGGAGAGTTAGGAAAGAGCATGAATCCTATTAGGCCAAAGCATACCACTTTCAACCCCATATGAATCACAACTTTAAGTTTTCACCGTGATCATGTTCTCTTTGTGAAAAGATTATGGTTGCACTCCTCTATGTTTTACAATGTGTTTTAACTGGAAGTCTGTACACGAATACCCGTCTTTCGGTTCAATTTGATTTCGAATTTCTTTGATGTTTGGAAAATAAGAGTCCATGGTGATTTCATGAAAACTCTAAAGTTCCACACAAGATTTATTACCATTGTTATGATTTTTATTTATTTATTTATTTATGTTTATTTATTTATTATTATTTTTTAAAGCAAACTTTAATAAGGATTTTTATACCACACCCTATTCCGAGTCTCACGAATTTCGTCACCATTGTTCGCAGAATGTCTCTCCGTTTCAACAAGCGTCATTCTTCCGGATCCTCTAGTTGCAAGTTGACCGCTCAGATCACCAAACAACTAGCCGCGGTCATTCCTGATATGATGACCCAAATTCACCAGAATCTTTCTGCTAATAACGCCTCTGCTTCAAGCGAGCCCTCACTGTTCGTATAAGACTTTCACTAGCACCAAACCCCTGGAGTTTGATGGGACTAAAGGTGCCACTGCCCTACTTCAGTGGTACGAACAAATGGAAAGCAAATTCCTCCACATTGAGTGTCCCGATGATAAGCGAAGGAAAAGACAACCCGTGGTGCCGAAGCTGCCATGGCTATGCCATGGGATGAGTTGAAAGAACTGATGACCAAACAGTTCTGCCCTCCAAGTGAGCTTATGAACTTGGAAGCTGAGTTTTGGAACCTCAAACAAGAGAGTGGTGAGCACACAGCTTACACTACTCGTTTCAATGAACTCAGTGTGCTGGTACCTCACCTTGTTACCCCAACTTCGCGTGCCATCGATAAGTACATTCGGGGACTACCGAGACAAATTCAAGATACAGTCTTGAGTAGTGCTCCCAAGGAACTTGGTGACGCGATTAACCTTGCTGCAACTTTAACTGATAATCATGTTAAAGCCGGGACTTTGACATTGAAGGGATCGAAGAAACCTGATGATAAACCCTCTACCGAGCCCAAAGAATCGAAACCCGAGTTATCCAAGCCTGCTTACTCCTCACACCACCATGGCAAGAAGCGCAAGAACTATGCGTTAACCCAACAAACCACACCTCAACCCCAACCCAACCTTGCACCACCTCTTCGAAAACCGTACAATGGACCCCATCCATTATGCAACGCCTGCCAACGACACCATCCCGCTTTTTCTGTTTGTCGTCAATGCATTCACTGCAACCGTTTTGGGCACCTTAGTGCCACTTTCCGAGAGACCTCTGTCATTGCTCCTCCAAGATTGGCTCAACCAAACCCCCGTCCTGTGTCTTATGCCCAACCATTGAACCAAGTGCGAGCTTGCTACCATTGTGGTGATCCTAACCACTTTCGCAACGCGTGTCCATGAATCGCATCTGTAAACTCGCTTCAGCTTGCACCAGCTCCGCTATACCAAGTGCAAACTTATCAAACCCAACAAGCTTACCAAGCTCAAGTGCAGCCGCATCAAGCTATCCAAGCTCCTCCACCACAAGTTGGTCAAGCCGTTCCAGCTGCTCAAGCTCCTCATGAAAATCGTGGGCGTGCTTTCATGATTAATGCCAATCAAGCTCAACAAAGCAGCGATGTGGTGAACGGTACGTTCCTCGTAAATGACCACTTTGCAACCATTTTATTTTATACCGGTGCCGATATGAGCTTTGTGTCTTTTGAATTTGAGACTTTACTTGCTAAGACCCGATCTAAGCATAAAAACTCGTATTCTGTTGAGGTAGCTAATGGTAAATCTATATCATTTGACTCGGTTATTCGAAATTGCAAGCTAGATTTAAATGGCCACAAATTCTCAATCGACCTCATTCCTATGCAATTGGGAAGTTTTGACATCATAGTAGGCATGGACTGGTTATCTGTTCATCGTGCTGAAATTGTTTGCTTTGAGAAGTTCATTCGCATTCCGCTTGCCGATGGTCAAATTCTCCGTGTATCTGGTGAAAAGGCTTCTCCCTTGAGCCTAAATTTCATCACTTGTTTTCAATCCCAAACGTACTTATGCAAGAAGTATGTTGCATTCGTAGCCCATGTGGTGGAAAAGAAAGAACGAAAAATTGAGGACATTCCTGTTGTTCGTGAGTATCCCGAGGTGTTTCCCGATGATGTTTCTGGTCTTCCTTCTAATCGTGATGTGGAATTTCGAATCGATGTCGTGCCTGGTGCAACCCTGATTGCGAGGGCTCCTTATCGTCTTCCTTATCGTCTTGCACCCTCCGAGATGCAAGAATTGTCTAACCAGCTCCAAGAACTTTTGGACAAAGGATTCATTCGCCCTAGTTCATCTCCATGGGGCGCACCCGTTCTTTCGTCAAGAAGAAAGATGGATCCTTCTGTATGTGCATTCATTACCGCGAGCTCAACAAACTCAAAATCAAGAATCGTTATCCCTTGCCTCGTATTGACGATCTTTTTGATCAACTCCAAGGAGCTTCATGCTTCTCAAAGATTGATCTTCGTTCGGGTTATCATCAACTACGCGTGCATGAAGATGACATACCGAAAACCGCTTTTCGGACTCGTTATGGGCATTAAGAATTTATGGTTATGCCTTTTGGGCTAACCAATGCACTCGCGGTGTTTATGGATCTCATGAACCGTGTATGCAAACCTTACCTAGATAAATTCGTGATTATTTTTATTGACGACATTCTTATTTATTCCAAGTCCAAAGCCGAGCACGAGAAACATCTTCATTCCGTCCTTGATCTCTTAAGGAAGGAACAACTCTATGCTAAATTCTCAAAGTGCGAGTTCTGGTTGATAGAGATTCCGTTCTTAGGGCATATAGTAAAGGAAAAGGGTATCCACGTTGACCCAGCCAAAATCGAAGCCGTTAAGAATTGAAAAACTCCAACCACTCCTACCGAAGTTCGTTCATTTCTTGGTCTTGCAGGTTATTATCGTCGCTTCATTCTTAATTTCCCCAAGATCGCTTTGCCCCTAACCTCTCTAACTCATAAGGATAAACCTTATGTATGGGGGCCAAAGCAAGATGAAGCTTTTCAAACTCTTAAACGCATGCTTTGCGATGCACCGATCCTTGCACTCCCCGAGGGAAATGAGGATTTTGTTGTCTATTGCGATGCTTCCAATCAAGGTATCGGTTGTGTCCTTATGCAACGAGGTAAAGTTATCGCTTACGCTTCACGACAACTTAAGGTTAATGAAAAGAATTATACAACGCACGATCTCGAACTCGGTGCCGTTGTATTCGCGTTGAAAATTTGGAGACACTATCTCTATGGCACTAAGTGCGTGGAATTCACCGACCATAAGAGTCTTCAACATATTTTCGACCAAAAAGATCTAAGCATGCGGCAACGACGATGGGCCGAACTACTTAGCGACTACGACTGCGAAATTCGTTATCACCCTGGGAAAACGAATGTTGTAGCCGACGCCCTTAGTCGAAAGATCCATGTGAAATCAATTCTACTTCATTGTGTGACCGTTCAAACCGATCTCCAACGTCGTATCTTTGAAGCCCAACATGTCTCTGTCACCGAGGGTAATATGTATGATGAAATGTCCTGTGGTGTTGAGAATCAACTTGAAACTAAGCACGATGGTTTGTTGTATTACCTCGATCGTTTATGGGTTCCTAATCGTGACGACCTTTGTACATTCATCATGGACGAAGCTCATAAGTCTCGATATTCCGTTCATCCCGGTGCGGATAAGATGTATTTTGATCTGCGGACCACATTTTGGTGGCCCGGTATGAAGAAAGACATCGCGTTATATGTGGGAAAATTCCTTACTTGCGCTAAAGTCAAGGCCGAGCACCAACGACCATCCGGTTTGCTCGTTCAACCACACATACCTGTTTGGAAATGGGAAGATATCTCTATGGATTTTGTGTTCAAGCTACCGACTACTCGAAACCGTCACGACGGTATTTGGGTTATTGTTGACCGTTTGACTAAGTCCGCGCATTTCATCCCGATCAATGATAAGTTTTCGGTTGATCAACTCGCTCAGATCAATGATGGTCGTTTTACTTCTCACTTCTAGTTATCGCTTCAAAAGGCGTTGGGAACTCGATTGGATCTTAGCACCGCCTATCATCCTCAAACCGATGGGCAATCCGAGCGCACGATCCAAACGCTCGAAGACATGCTTAGGTCATGTGTCATGGATTTCTGTGGAAACATGGATTCTCATCTTCACTTGATTGAGTTCTCGTATAATAATAGTTATTATTAGAGTATCCGTATGGCTCCGTTCCAAGCACTCTATGGTCGTAAATGCCGATCACCTATCTGTTGGAACGAAATTGGTGAAACCCAAGTCACCGGTCCGGAACTTGTTCAAGAAACCACTGATTTAATTGCTTAAATTCGACAAAACCTCTTAACCGCTCGCAGCCGTCAAAAGAGTTACTCCAATAACCGACAAAGACCTCTCAAGATTAATGACCGTGTCCTTCTCAAGTATCTCCTTGGAAAGGTGTTGTTCGTTTTGGCAAGGAAGGCAAACTATCTCCTCGTTTTGTTGGATCTTTCAAGATTCTTGCTTGTGTTGGTAATGTTGCTTACACACTTGAACTTCCTCAAGAGCTTTCTAACGTTCATCCAACATTTCATGTTTCGAATTTGAAGAAATGTCTTGCTGAGGGAAACCTTCATGTACCACTCGACGAAGTGCGTATCGATGAAACAATGCACTTTATCGAGAGGCCGGTGGAAATCATGGATCGCAAAGACAAGGAAACTAAATGAAGTCGTATACCTTTGGTAAAGGTTCGTTGGGAATCCAAGCGTGGCGCTGAATTCACTTGGGAACGGGAAGATCAAATGCGAACAAAGTATCCTCATCTTTTTGTTACGGATTCTTCTACTTAATTTCAGGACGAAATTTTCAAAAGTAGGGAATGCTGTGACATTTGTCAATTTTTCGTATTTTTATTTGTTTTTGTTGAACCGACCCGTTTTGTCATTTCAATGTACTTGTTTTTAAGTTACCAATTTATTTCATATTCAAGAATTTAAAGTTCGTTTATGCCCACTTTATTTCTATTTGTATTGTTCAAATTAATGAATCTCCGAGCTTTAAAAGGTTACAAAATAATCAAAGTTTAAAAACTATACGAGTGTAAAACATAAACAAACTAAAACATTAAAGTATAAAAGGTTTGATCAAGTTTGGTATATTTACGAAGTTCAAGGGATTAAAGAATAAATAAACTTTAAAATCATTTTCTATATATTAATAAAGTACAAGGGGGCAAAATGTAAATTAGTATAATAATAATATTAATAATATTAATATACAACAGCCTCCCTCTCTCGTCTCCTTCGTTTTTCCGGCCGAGAGTCCGGCGACAGGAATTCCGGCGTCGGCGATATTAAAACCACCATTTAAACCTCGTTTTGATCCGGTAATTAGCCCAAACGACGTCTCCACAACTCCTTAACATTATTACGCGATTTATTGTATCATTTAAGCACTATTAACTTGTAATTAATCATAAACCCGCCGGAAATTATTAAAACTCGCAATAACTCGAATTTAACACTAATTAATCGAGTTGACACTATAAATAGGATGATAGTCACCGTCCAAACGATCGGCAACCATTATATTACACAAACGAACCCCTAGTAATCTCGAATTCGTTCATACTATTCCGATTCCGGCCAAACACCATTCGTCCACTTTCCGGCACCATCCAAGGTAAATTTTACATGGTTTTAATTAGTTTTAACCCGTAAAATAAAACCCCTAACACAAATTAATCAAACATGGAACATTTTAGAAGGATTGAACACCTAGGGTTTATGGTGGAGAAGATGAAGTTAAGATGTTGTATATAATTTATTTTTTTTCTATCTTTAAACAACTAAAGCAATATTGTCTAGTGGTTGTGTACACTTTACGTGGTCATAAAGACAAACCCGGGTCACTGCAACATTTTTTTTACATTGTTTTAAATTATAATAACTATATAATAAATCATATATATTTACATAAATCATTATCAATTAATTTAAATCATTTTTAAATAAAATAATTATAGTGTTTATTATTTTAGCTCGCGAGATTCGATCCTTCGGTTTTATATAACGCACTTTCCGTTTCGTTTCCAAGTTGTCCTACCAATTTCAAAAGTGAGTTTCTCACAACCCCCGTTTTACTCTTTTATTGTTTTGGGGGTAGCATATGTATCCTACAAAAATCCCAATTGTTTTATGATTTTGCTTACAAACTACAATTCATACATGGACTTGTGTGCTTACTTGTTACTTGCTCAATATTACTTGCTCATGGATTACTTCAATATAGTATGATCATACGCCCCCCTTTGCACTCAAGACGTTGTTGTTATGAGTGGAAAAAGGGCCTCATTAACCGAGTACATTGGTGCTCAATCCCAATTGGAAATGACCTTATTTGCTTTCACGAGTTTCATGGAATTGTATAGTTTTTTTATGTATTATATAAATAAAACTGTGTGAACTCACCAACTATTAAGTTAGTTGACATTATTTTATACATATGTTATAGGTACGCTTATTAGAGGATGAAACAAGAGGAGACACCAGACATAGAATTATCAATAATAAAGTGTTTGACTTATTTATTTCCTTGTAATTTTCTTATTTGCAAAAGTACTTGTTATTTGAATCATCAATGAAATAATGATAATATTGTCGCTTAATAGTGTCACATGTGTTTTGGGCAATATGTACGTCGCACCTAGGCGTATTCCGCTTTAGCCGGGGTGTTACAATTGTTCAATACACTTGTTTATTTATATACTTATTTATTTTATCAAATCATAAATATACACATACACACACTTTCATAGTACTCCAAGGTATCCTTACCTTAAAACACAAAAACATTAGTTTTTATTGTGTTTTATGGATCACGAGCTTAACTTGGATCTCGTTGTTTCAAATCTCCTTAAAGATTGTCATATGAGATGACCACTTTAAGTTGTCGAATGCGAGCGTTCCGGTCGCCTTCCAAATGTTTGGTGTTGAAAACATAAAAGCCTCGGTGGTACGTGGACTAGTGTTATGACATCCCGTTGTATCTCAATTTATTGCCTTTGTCATTATCGTTATTTGAGTCGAAAACATGAAGAAGACGCGGTGGTACGTGCACATGTTTATACTCCAACATTGTATTTTTGTAAAAAGGTTTTTAGTGTCGGAATGTCAAGTCATGGTGGTTCATGCACGATTTTTCTGCCTTTAAATCTTAAAACATTATTTGTACATTTCAATAACTTAAACCATTTTCCCTTTATTTTGTTATAAATCTTTATCACAAGTCTTCATTTATAAAGGTAATTTTATATTGTGAATAATTCTTTTATATCTCGATTTTATGTAGTAAAGTTTTTACGCCAATTTTCTCATTTGGTTTTCACAACGATTTTATGTATATAAATTTCATCCATTGCGACCTCTTCGATATATATATATATATATATACATTTTCGATCCATTCACAATGATTTTTTTATATGCCATCTATTTTCATTAAAACTATTTATAAACAAAATTCTCATTATATAAATTCTATCATATTAAAAAGGGTTTCATGACAAATGTTACTTTGAATTTTCAAGTAAATCTTCTATTATATAAACTTTAAATTTTCTTTAAAGCCATTGTACAAAAAAAATGTATAAAATTTCATTTTTTATAACTATTCCGTTTATTTTGAACGATCCTTTCACAATATTAATTATTTAAACTTTTCACGACGTTTTAATTATATTACATAATATCCATGGTAGAATTCTCATTACCTAAAATCTATTTTACAACAACTTTCATTATGCATTTTTGTTTCATTAAGAATTTTGACCAATAAAACTTGCATCTTACGATACAACTCGTTTTAAATTTTCTTATGGTAATTTCGTTTTGATTTTTCATGAAAATTCGCAAACTTATAGTTTGTAACTTTATTGAAATCCTCACGCAAAACATCATAAAAATTTTACTTTAAAGACACAAATCGTTTACTTGTGATTTCTCGATTTACAATGCCGGTCATTTTAACTTACCATGATATTTTTCATTACACGATGTTAAATAACGAACTTGGTAAAAAAAAATCATTTCGCAACTTAATATTCCCAAAACGACACTCATCATTCAATGTTTGATACCTCCTAACAAATTTTGACATTCAATTTACGTATTTTAAATTTCATCATAAGCAATATATATATATATATATATATATAAATTTATGGTAATCTTTATAAAAACAAATTTGTGTGATTCACCCGCTCATATCTCAAAAAAAAAAATTCTATTTATATAATATATATTTTCATATATATATTAACTTGTAATTTTTATTATCAAAATTTTCACGGATGTTTCAAACATTATTTATAAATTATGATATTTCCAAATTAATACTTATTATTGGTCAAAAAAATTTCCCGAGACGTAACCCCAAGTTCCCAAACACCCGTATCCCATCATCTCAAACTACCGCCTAAAATCAAACCATCCTTCCACTACAAAAGCTTTCCCGTGTACTTAAGTCTTTCCTCAATATGAACGAAACCTAAACATCCAAAGTATACCCTCACCAACTCAAGCCCCTGCAAAATCCAAGATTTACAACATTAACCCAACAAAAAGCCTTAAATACCGACAAACACACTCACGAATGCTTTGAACATATACAAACCAAAGTTTACCCAACTAAGACTCAAAACCCTTTGACCCATACTATATCGAGTCACAAACCATATCGCCACATCGTTCCCATTCAACCACAGAGTTTGATATCAAAATAGCAACCCAAACACTCCTTACTAAATACATGTATAAACCGAATCTCAACCAAAACTAGTCAAGATCAAATTATCCAACTTATCCACTTAACCGCTCAAATAAACCAAACCTCACCTATTAGCCCAACAACTACCCACACAAATCAGCTAAGCCTAACCCACTCAAATGACCAAAACTCCACAAACCCCATCGATTCAACTCAAGAAAACTCAACTATCCAAGTCGACCGAAACATACTCACTCTTCACCAAATTTCCAAACCATTCACCATTCGAAGCCTAAAAACCTCTCCATACACACGCAAGCTTCGTTTTACCTTTAATATATATATATATATATATATATGTATATATATATATATATGTATGTATACCTACATACAACTAGTGTATTTATAACAACCTCATGTATTCAAATAATCACCTTTAAATTATATACTTTTTCAAGGTTAACGATTTACGTATTTTGCTCATATCTTATAAATCATCTTTGTAGAAAATAAATATTGTCATGACAACAAAATTTTATTATGAGGATTTGTATTCAAAGATTATTAAACGATTATATGCATGTTTTCAAGAGATTTTAAATATTGTCACCTAGGGTGATAATCCCTTAATAACTTTATAAATCGAGGTTTCATTTTGAATGTTGAATTCGGGATTTATTTAGTAAAAAATTTCAACTTTCACCATATTGCATAAACTCAATTACCATGGCTTTGCAAATCTTTTGGGATGCGTTTATAAATACTTTATGCTTCATATTATGACCTGAATTTTGTTCAATAACGATTTATGCGACTATTACCTCTTATGATCGCAAGCATCATCACTTTATATAATTTATTTTCATCACAATAACTTTATGTATACGAACTCCTTTAACAATTTGGGTAACAAGATTTACATTCAATAATGATTTAAATGTTTTCCCTAGCAATGCATTACCGCGAGGCCTTGTTATTATGTACATTTCTTAGAAACAATAAAACGACCTTACTCAAGACCTCATTTTCAATTTTATTCTATTATACGCTTCGCGATTTACATACTTCGACATTAATTCGAGTCTCACAATTATTGCGGTTTTATTTTTCATTTGATGAGATGCTTCGATGACAGTATTATGCACATGGGATTTCATTTTTGTGTTTTGATTTCCGTGACCGAATGCAAACTATTCAATGACAATTTGTGTAATACTTTCAAAACCTTAACTTCACCAAAATCTCGTTTATCTTTTAAACGATATTTTTATGACTATGTTAGTTATATTTGAGCATTTATGTAAACGCGATTCTATACATTATTCTATACCATTTCATCTAATCTATTAACGGCCTATGCGTGGCTGTCTAAAAGTTTTGGCGCTATTAGAAACCGTTATTATAATGACGATTATATAAATGGTTTCAAATAGTGGCCGTATTCACGTTTTATCACATATCATCAATGGTTTTGGTTGTTAACTAGATGCTATTTTATTATATTGATACATGTATGCGTCACCTCAAAAGGAACTCACCTCATTCTCGTTATTTCACGCAATCGTATTCTCAATTACCTATAACCTCAAGTTTGTACACGTATGAAACTCATTGTACGACATTATTGTTAATTATAACATTGTTTACCCCGACCTCATGTACTCACTTATTGGATTTTCTTAAATTTCACCCATCGGATTTTATACTAATTTAGTGACCCGACTTTAAACCATGGATTCTAATGATTTGCTTATTCCTTCACGCTAAGGGCATTTGACTTCAATCCTCATTTCGTAATTGTCTACCCTATATTTTATTCATTCGACCGTCTTTACTTATTTAAATCAAAGTAGTTATTTTCACCTTAGTTATACTTTAAGATTTAATTGTCTCAATTATTTATTCCTTTTTCCTACTTATTAAAAAAGGGTCAACCCCAAAATTTCCAACAGCGGGTATTATTTTAACAATATGTGTAAAATTCAACAGATTCTTGCACGTTTCTAATATTTAAGATTTCAAAGTAAATACGTCTTTTAAACAACGCAACGGGACGAACCATGTGGACCATACGACGATCGAAATAATTATGGGTGCACACTTAATTATCGAAATCCCGTATGGAAGCCATAGTAAGTACACTTGTGTGCGATAACTCGGGTCCGAGGATGATAGCGGAAAGACGGTAGAAATGTGAGTTATGATAAAGGCATGGTGGATACGCCGCTGGTACTTCCTATATATAAGTGCCTTTATTATTATTCTCATTTTTAGCGTTTTTCGAATCATGCAAGGATTTGACGCTATTCTTTTGCTTAAAAAAAAAATTCATGCAATTGTTTTATCAAGAGCGACATTCGTTAGTAATTACCTTTTCTTTAAGTTTATTTTAATTTCGGGACGAAATTTTAAAAAATTTGGTGATACTTTGACATTCGTGAAATTCGGGCCTCGATTTGTTTTCTTGTTGTAAACTTTTATATTGTAAAACCGACACAAATTTTTTTTTGAACTTTATTTAGATTATTATATAATATTTTAGACCTCAATCTTAAATAAATCGATGTTTTGTCATATTATAGTGTCGTTAAGAAAAACATTAGGGGTTCAAACTAATTTTCGTGAAGTCGTTATAAGCTGTTGAAACCTTTAAACTCGTATTAAACCAAGAATGAAACATGGAGGGCCTTTCTGAAAATATATATACATACATATATATATATATATATATATATATATATATATATTCATCAACACAAAACTAACCAAACCCTAACCCTATCCTTATCACATCAGCCGCCACCCCCCCTAGCCGATTTCCAGCGAGCCTTCTCCTCCGGCGACGACGAGCACCGACGCACGTCACCACCATCCCAAACATCACCACCACCCCTCCTTTCCCCCTCGCGTTCCGGCAGCCCCCTTTCCCCCTTTGTTTGTGTTTTTCTGGCGAACCCGGATGCCGGCGAGAAGCCGCGACGGCACTCCGGCCGCCGTGTTGCACTCTCTCCGTCCCTCAGTTCTCTCTCTGCTCTCCCTCCGTCTCTCGGCTCTCTCCCTCTCGTTCTCTCTCTCTTCGTATCTCTCTCTCTCTTCGTATCTCTCTCTCTCTCCCCCTCTTTCTCACTCTCTTTCTCTCCGATTCGTCTTTTCGGCACGTCTCCGGCAACCTCCCTCCGACGACTCGCGAACATATAATAGGTACATTTGATTTGGGCTTTTTTTGGTATTATTAATTTTCATATTTTGAGTTCCAGATTTAGATTGTTAGTAACCGGTTTTAGTTATCGGATTACATTCTTTGAAACGAGTTGGATGAGTATGGATATTGGTTTAAATTGGGGAAAAGATAAATACCCGGGAAATGGATACATAAAAGTTCTTATGGGTTTAATTATTTTGGTTCGGTTGGTTTGTACATAAGTTGTTGAACTAGAGGTCTCGGGTTCGGGTCTCATCCTAGACCGGTTTTGGTATTGTTTCTTTTATATACTTAACAAATTTATTATTACTATTAGTATTAACATCAATACATAAAGATTATATATTAGTATTATTACATATAACTTACTATTATATTTATTTATCATTATTATTATTATTATTATTATCATTATTCTTATAAATATTTGAGTTATTATTATTATAAAGACCATATTATTATTATTTATTAAAAATCATATTTCAATCATTTATTTATTAACAATAATATTTTTATACTTATTTTGTGAACTCGTTTAGAAATCGAACCAACATCGAGTATGGTATCATTAATTACTATAAATATTACTTATTATTATTACTATTTTTATCAACAACACCTTAAAATTTAATACCAAGATTTTATACTATAACTATTAATATTAGTATTATTAATAATAGTTATTGTTATAATTATTATACTATATTAGTATTATTAGAAATAGTTATTGTTATTGTTATTATTATTATTATCTTATATATCTATATATATATATATAAGTATATATATATATATAACATATCTTTTTAGAATTATTATTATCATTACTATCTTATCATTAATAATATTATTATAAACTTCATTATCTATTCATTTTTATAGAACCGAACCCTTAAATTAAGCCCGTCTTGTTTCTTTTTAATATTGGTTTAGTTATTTAAAAGCTTAATAAAATAATATTATTTTATTTTAAATTATCAATTTAGTACGAGTCCCTAATCATTAACTGGTAATCCGATTTACAACCAAACCTCATCGTTCATTGTTTCCAATATAGTTTCATTATGGTTTCAAGTTCATTAATATATATTACATTATTTATTTTAGCTAAGGTGTTTATTGTTTCAAGTCGGATCTGTTCGTTTATCGTTCGAGCTCCATTTATTTATCTATTTATTTCTCGGTTCATCAAATCGATGTGAGTACTTTCATACCCCGTTTTCCATCTTTCGTTTTGGGGTGACATTTCATACTTATCAACCAAATGCTTTAATTACTTGAATCTTTAAACCCACAAACGTGATTGTATACTTTACTTGAATAATTGCTTGATTTGGTGTTCTATGCTTATTTGTCTATGTGTTTATCGCTTTTAGATGGTGGAACTATAAATCCTAGACCATTTGGCAATGGCAAGGTGTCGTTAACGTAATGCAATTAACGATAACTATAAAAATCCTAGACCATTTAGCAATGGCAAGGTGTCGTTAACGTAATGCAATTAATGATAACTATAAAAATCCTAGACTATTTGGCATCCCCTTATAGCTAGGTGTCGCTAACTTGTTTAGCGATAACTATTTTATCCAAGTTGTTGCTTTTATTTATTGTTTTTGTATACAAGATTTGTGGCTTTTTATTACTATATATTTATATGCTCACACTTATGAATTGCTCACCAACATTTGTGTTGACAAACTTTATTTTATGAAATGTTACAGGTTTGACTTTTGTTGACTCGAGGACTTGACGAAAACGTTACCAAGACTATTAGGATATTAGTAAAAAGAACAATATAATTGTTACTTGTATTCAATTTGTTTGTGTGGACGAGATGTGTTGTTTATTGATTTGTTGAAACAAAATGAGTTAAATAAATATTGTCACTTTAAATAGTGTCTTGTGTTTTTGGGCAATCCGTTGCACCTCGGCATGTTCCGTCGCTTTTGGTCGGGGTGTGACACAAGTTCAGCTATGATCGGGTGTTGAAAAATTGGTTATTGAGAGATACATGGTAAGGTTCAAGTAAATGTATTGCGGAGAAAAATCATATCCTGTGTACCCGGATAAAATGTAATCCGGTTAGGTTATAACTGGCTGTTGTAACCGGGTATTAATACCCGGTTTTAGAAAGGATTGTTTTTTTTATCTTTTATTTTACACAAAAATAAATTCATTTACAATTTAAACCTGTTAATAATTTGTAAAATTAATTAAATAGATTATGATATAAATTGATTCAATTAAATATTATATGATCCGTTACATACAATTAAAAAAAATGAATACAAGAAACTGTGAAGTATACATAAAAATATACTTTAAAATTTTGGATTTTTTATCCAAGATATAAAAACAACCGGTTTCAAATTTTTTCATACCCGTTCTGGATACAAGTTTTTTTACACCTCCACCATTTGTTATCTTTTATACATAATATACAAGTACATTATCTTGTTCTTGCAATTATAATACATTTTTTGTTCTTAAGAATAATTAGATAATAAAACATGTGTTTTAAGAAGTTGTTTAAGGATTCCCTCCATGATTTTTAAAAAACTATAATTGTTTTATTGTTAATACTTCTTTTAAAAAATACACTATTAAAACGAGCATTTGTGTTCTTTTTAACTTAAGTATAGTGTTGCTTCAGTTTTTTTCTTTATATATATATATATATATATATATATTACGTGATTACCAGTGTTTATGTTTCCGTACCATCACGCAACCACCTATCTAGTATACACATAAAGGGAATGGCTATCGGTTGAATAGTATTTTTTTTTATCTTGAAAGTGTAGAAAGAAAGTTTTTTTACCTTTAATTGCTTAAAACGAAAACTTTTTTTTAAAACGACCAACAAAGCTAGAAAAAGGCTACCCGCGTCCGCAATCGCATACAACGCTGGTGACCTAGGCCGTCACCAATTTTAAGGGGTTCATGTTTATCCCGAATGAATTTTCTTTCCATTTTCCCTGACTTCCCCAATTTCTTCTTGCATTTCTCAATATCCCACCCGTCATCCGGTAAAAAAGTAACCTGGGGAAAAAAAGAAGAGGAGGGAGCGGGTGTTTTTACCGAGTACCAAGTTTCTTCCGTGACTTCCCACTCCATCTGCTCTTATTATTTTGCACATGATTGCAAGATGGTTAGGGTTGTCCTTTATCAAAATATTTATAAATATATATTTTGTACTGTATTTGAATGGTGCACATGTAGCCAAAAGCCCAGCTACTTATTGTGATGTTTGGACGAGATTCATCTTGTTAAAATTATTTTTCATATGGTATGTAATACATGACAACTCTTCATATATAGACTCCATCTGTGGAAGAATTTTAAAGTATACGAAGTACAAGTTCATGCTTTTACATCAAAAATAAACAAGATACAGAGAAAACACATGTATTTTAAAATCATCGCGGGAAGCTTGAATATTATTTATCCCTTATTATACTTATTCGTTCGCGTGTTTAGGATTATAATTTTGTATCTTTTTGTCATTGTTTTTTAACTACAAATGACACTATTTTATTGAATACATGCATATAAACAATTTAAACATGGTTCGGGCGGTGCCAGACCAATCGGGATATGATGTTAGTAATCCTTACTTGCAATTCTAAAAAAAATGTTTCTACAATTTAAACTTATGACATTCATGTCACATGACAAGTTTCATCTATTAACTCTAAATGAGAGATTCAACTTTGAGTCAATTCATCTTTTGAGTCCCAATCTAAATAATAATCTAAGCTCAAGACTCGGCTATAAATTCATAATTCGATCTGCGCTTAACTTTGACTCCAACTATAAATTAAAATATTAACCTAATATAAAAGTTTTAACCATTCACCCCATTCATTTATAAGCTATTTGTTTTTGTTTAATGTACATGAATAAAATATAATTCCAACACTAGCATGTGACATCAAGTAGTTTCATTGGAGTGTGATCAGAGAGATGTTTTATATCATTTATTGTAGAATAAGAGATTTTTGTTTGAATACTTCAAAATTGAAAATGGCAAAGACGTATGTGGAGGGAAATAAGAAAATCCTTCCCTCACATTTATGTTTGATTTTTTGAAAAAAAAAAAGTATTCAGGCATCCATAATTAAATTATTTTGTCGTATCAGATTTCAAAAGTACATAAAAATTATTATTTCTTGTTATTAACCCTAGTATTGTAAATTTCTAACACAAAAAAGAAAAACACAAAAACATACACTAATCAGTCAAGTATGTTTTTAGAGAACTTACATATACGTTTAGGTAAATGAATTGAATTAAGTCAATTTAGGGTATGCTTGATAAAGAGTTTCTAGCTTCAAACTTTCATAAAAAACTTATACTTAATAAAAAATGTTGTTTGATTAAAGAAGCTTGAAACTTTTAGTATGGGTGAAAAAATTTCATATTACAAAGCTATACTAGTAGCGTTTAAAAAACACAAACTTTTAGTATTTAAAATTACTTAAATAACCTTTGAACATATATACATTTAGTATTATGGTTTTTTAGTTATGCCTATTTTGGTTATTTTATATATTTTTTAAGGGATATTGGTTTTTAATGCTCTCAACTTTCACCCGTTGGTAGATACCACCCATAACTTTCGATTTATTACCCACCACTCCCAACTTTCACTCTATTTGTTTCTGGCACTCCTGAACTTAACGAACCATAAATCCATTAATAAAAATGCTGATGTGGACATTTTATGCTTGAGGTGACATGCCTATATGGAAAATACCCTTTTAAAAAACATTTTAAAAGTCATTTGGGAAAAAATAAAAACATTTTAATATATATACTTGATTAAAAAAAATACCCAACCCCACCTCTCAGTCCCCCTTTTGTTTGTTCACTACTACCATAACTCTTCCCCTCCGGTGAGCCACCACAACATTCTCTGATGAAGACTGTCATAAACAACCACCACCATAGCATAAAACCACCATAGATGGAAACCATCACCACCACGACTGGCCCATCCCCTCTTCCCCATTTACCGCTGCCGTTGTCTCCAACTCCACCCACCACCATCAGTAAATCATCGTTTAATAACCCACCCCCACCTGAAAACCTTCATTATCTCTCTCTATATATGTCGTTGAAACCATGATCAAGGTTACCATCAGCGCCGACGGTTCTATCAACAAAGGGTTTTGGTAACAATCCATAATTGATCCACCATTGTTTGATGGAGCTTGTGGAATCTAAATCAGCTGGTCGTCATGTACACAATAACCGTGCTCTTGGAATCGAAATCAGCCGGTCAGGTTTCGTTAATTTCTCTGCTGCCATGAATTTCGCCCGAGCATGGGTTTACTTAGTGGAGAAGGTGGCTGCGAGTTTGGTAGCGAGGTGAGGTGGACACGGTAAAAGATTGATAGTCTTCTAGTGGCTTCCTAAGAGCATGTCCTTCTTGGTGGTCAGTGGTGGTAGCTTGCCGGCATGATAGAGGTGACAATGTGTTTTGAAGGTGGTAGTTAGGGGTGAGGAAGAAGATGGAGATAAAGTGGGGGCAGGGGTGGTGATGATTATTATTATTAGTTTTTTTTATTATTTTATTAAAAAGTGCCATATAAGCAAAAACAATGCCACATCAGCAAGAACAATGCCACGTAAGTAAAAAACTAACGGAGTTAGGGTTCGTTAAGTTCGGAAGTATCAAAAACAAATAGGGTGAAAGTTGGGAGTGGTGGGTAACAAATCAAAAGTTGGGGGTGATATCTACCAACGAGTTAAAGTTTGGAGTATTAAAAACCAATATCCCATTTTATAAAAGCTTCAGTTATTATACCAAACATCTAAATATATTTAACATGCTACAACTACCAGCTATTAGATCCAGCCACCAACTAAGTTTGTCAAACATACTGCTACTATGTTCACGGGTTAGCCTATTTATTTTTAGATTTTTAAAATATATGTTTTATATAACAACTTTAACTGGATGGGTTTTTATTTATGATGTAAACTAAAATAAAAATAGTTTAAACAATACAATTCTATATAGTGTTTTAAAAACCGGTTCAAACCGGTCGGTTGAACAGGTGTAAGGCCCCGTTACCAGTGCCCTACTTTGGACGTTGGATTTACTCATAAACACAGTTCTAAATATCAGAGTTAATTAAAACTTTACGCGGAATATAAAATTTTCATAAATATTACACAATAATTCATAACTTGTCTTAAAACATAACTTGAACATGTCCAGTTCAAACATTGACAAATAAATCTTCATATGCCAGCTTCTTTATTCATCTGCCATGTGTCTCCCATCAAACCAGTTGTCGCATCCTATTCACCTGAGTGCATACTAAAAGTCAGTTATGCTGAGTGAGTTCTAGTTAATCTTACAATATACAATCAGTTCGCATTCTTGCACACATGCCCGAAGGAGTGTACATTATTCATACTTTACTTTTACATGCATATTTATCCATACTATTTAAAGAGCCTTCCGCTCTATAACCTCACAGATATTATGAGGGTCTGGTCCCCAACGTCACATATATTATTAGGGTCTGGTCCTTATCCTCACAGATATTATTAGGGTCTGGTCCCTATCCTCATAGATATTATTAGGGTATGGTCCCTATCCTCACAGATATTGTTAGGGTCTGGTCCCTTTGTTTCGTACAACTGTAACGTACCTGTATTTACATACCTTCCTTAATAATACGTGCAATATCTGAAGATCGTTCACGTACTATCTCATAACATACCTAACACACATATCATACATAACATACATACTTCATTCATACATCTTATACATCAATCATATCTTTAATTACCATATGAAGGTACATGCAATATCCGAAGATCGTTCACGCACCGTCAAGCAATCATCATACATAAATCATACCAAACATACACTTACCACTTAAGGTAAGTGTATTAACTATCACATCAAGTATGCACACAGCCCCGAAAACATAACAAGGAAGTGGGGCTAGAAACTCACCTGAACGTGGTTACATTCACCGTTTATGGTTATTCCTTTCTTTACCCGTGCGACGACTAACTGTATAACAATTACACGTATCAATTAACTATCACTACCCATATCTCGTTTTCTAGTCTAATTAAAACCCTCAACGAACGGGGGTCCGGGGCAGCGCCCCTGGAAGCGGGGTTCTAGGGGCGGCAGCCCCTAGCGGGGTCCAAGGGGCAGAGCCCCTGGCTGGGGTTAAGTTGCCAGGTCAGCTTGGAAAAATTTTATTTTCATTAACTGTCTTAACACATTTTCCATTAGGATTTTAAGTTATTATTTAATTTTCTAACTCAAAAGTTCAAGGGTTTCTTTGCAATTAACTCATTCTTTTCGAAGTCCAAGGACCATTTTGTAATTCTTTAAAAGTCTAGTTCATTATTATGCTCTTTAACTAATTGTGGTTCATTTGTTACTTCTGTCTTCCATAACGAATTGGCTAATTCGTTACTTCATAACGAATTGGCCTTTATAGCGAATTGGTCCTTATAACGAACTGGACCTTATTTGTTTGGTCTGGTTAACGAATTGAACTTCTTAGCGAATTGAACCCTTATAACGAACCAGTCCTCATAACGAATTAGACCTTATAACGAACTGGTCATCATACGAATTGGACTTAACGAACTGGGGCTAGTTCGGCAGTCTTTCCTTAACGAATTAGTTCACGAATCAAACTAGTTCGTTAGACCTCTGCTAACGAATTAGGGTTAGGTCAGAGAATGTCAGAAACATTCTCTGACGTAACCTACCTTGTACCCTCCGCCTTTCCGGCGCCGTCGCCGGAAAACCGCGGCTTCACTGGAAAACACAAGACCTGACTCGTTTTCCACCGTTTTACATCCCGCTCGATCCAGATCTGAGATAGGGTGACCCCGAAGCTCATCTTTGGTTCGGTTTATACCCGATTCCACCCGGATCTCGCGACTTTAACGGTTTAACGATGTCGGCTCGTCGTTTCCTGACTAAATCTAACGGGTTTGAGTTCATACAACATCAAACTATCATTACTTTGAATCGACATCGGTTTTCTATCTTTGTTCGGCTAGAGAATTGAGAGAAATTAGAGAGAGAACTTAAGTGTGTGTTTTGGTGGTGTATGGAATATGTGTGAAATGAATGATTAAATGGGTAATTAATGCTTATATAATTAAGGATCATGGGCTTAAGCCCATGGTCTTTTCCTCTTTCCCTCATAACCCAAGTCCATAACCCATATTCATTTAACCCAACACTAGCCCGACTCATAATAACTCATATTTTCATTTATTAATCGAAACTAGAAAAACGGGATGTTACAATAGGTTAAACCAGATTTCGCACAGTAGGCCGGTATTTTGAGTCTGGTATTTTTTGATCGGTTTGCTAAAACATCGTGCCGGCGGTTTTGTCTAAAATGTCGGTTTTACCGGCAAACCGGTTTTAAGCTCTAGAAATTTTGATATTTATGGCCCATATTTTTTTCAAAATTACTTTTAACCCAACAATTAACATTTAAGCGTGCAAACTCTAGGACTATTATTTAAAAATTGAGTGCTTTTGCATTATTTTTTTTTATTATGAATTAACTTTTGGATTATTATTTGTTATAGGAATCATTTAGTTTTGAGTTATTTTGGATTGAAGTTACATTTATAAGAAATTATAAGGTAATCTATTCAACCGGTTGAACCTCACGATATAACCCGGTTCAACCGGTTGTACCACTTTTTAGCCCAATCAATACAAGTAAAATACCGGTTTTTAAAACATTGATTCTATACATATTTGCTTTTAATTTTGGTGTACTAGTATTATCAAAAAATAAAGCTAACATGAAAATACAATGTTAAAAAGTAAACCATTCTCCGCCTTTATCCATTTCCCATGTCATTATGGTAAGTAAATTTATTTATCATATATCTATATCTATACTATACTAAAATACATATACAACGAGCAAAATAGTCATTTTACAAAAACTCTTAAATTTAAGAGTTTTACATGTGTCTTTGCGTAAGTTACAACCCGTTACTGCATACAAAACCCTGAAACTCTTGAATGGCGGTAGCTGCTTTAGTTCAAATTTTGAATTCCAATCTCACATATCCAGTTGTAGTTGTGCGCTTGAATCGAGAGGAGAGGCATATAGCTAGGCGGAGATAGAGAGAGTTACAAGGACGACGAAGGAGATGTATTGAATTAGGTTACGTCTCTTTACCATGTCTTGAAATATCTTGCATTACTTTCTCTCTTTAATCCAGAAAACAAGATTTCATATTTCGTTTTAGCAGATCCAGAAGAAATTAACTAAGAAGATGCAAGGCAGTGGCTCTTCATCCACGTATCCGTTTACGGTGCTTCTTTTACTTTCCGGCTTTCGTTCCAGTACAGGAGGCACTATTTTTTGCTGCTAAGAATATGTACACCGGTCAAATGGTGTTTTGTGGAAAGAAAGCGAAATTGATGGTCGGTGACGTGCGTTTGCTCATATCTATTCCGAAAGGAGCTGTTGTTTGCAACGTTGGGCATCATGTTGGTGAACTTGGTTCGTTCGGTCGAGCTTCAGGTTATTACGCCATCGTTACTTATTGGTAACAATCCTGATAATGGAACCACCGGGTATAAATTTTCTTATTTTAAGCCCCAATTACCATTTACATTTGTATGTGATTAGATTTATATTTGGTGACGTGTATTAACATAATTGATTGTAAATAGTATTCTATTTCATACTTTAGTTGCTTTTCTGTTATTAATTTATAATCCTAGAAATGTATATTGTGTTGCGTTTTGTTAATTTTGATCACGGTTCATGTTACACAATTTTATAATTTCAACATTTCAAATGGTCATATAGATCTGTAAACATGACTTACTATGTATTGTTAGTGTGCCAATTTTATGTGATTTGGTTTATATATGTTGATGTATATTTATGCATATTTTGTATCCATTTTGTTAATTTTGATTAGGTTTCACATTATACATTTTCGTTATTTCATGATTCAAATTGATCATATTGTTTTTAGAAGAAAGAACAGATGCTGGAGCAAGTTATGTAGGTTGAGCAAGCTGAAGACCAAAAGAACACCAAGGTACATGCTTCATTATGATAATCATAGAAGTGTTATGCATTTAAATAAGATTTTGTTTAGTGTCTACAGATAGGGATGTAAATGAGTCGATGCCGAGCTATTTTTTGAGTGTGGTTGTTTCAAGTTTTATAACTAAAGCTTAAGCTTGGTTTGGGCTCGACTCATTTATAATTTATTAGTTAAATCATATGCATTATAATTGTATATCTTAATATATATTACTAAATAGTTAATATTATAAAAATATATTTAATAATTAAAATACAATTATATAAACAATAGGCATGTTTAAGTTCGCAAGCTAGCTTGAGCTTGATAAGTGGAGCTTAGGCTCAGGTTAGGGCTTGTTTATTAAACACGCTTAATCTTAGGCTGGGCTCGTTTCGAGTTCGACAAATATTTGGTTATTAAAAAGATTTGTATATTAGTTTAAAAAGATTTGTGTGATTTAGTCTGCTGTTGTAAACTTAACTTAGATATTAACATGATATTGTGTATCGTTTTAAACTTCTAACTGTGAGTGCAAAATTGTTCAAAAAGATTTAAAATTCTAGCTGTATGGTTATGTATGGTTCAAAACTTCTAGCTTGATAAGTGGAGTTTAGGCTCAGGTTAGGGATTGTTTATTAAACAAGCTTACTCTTAGGCTCGGGGTCGTCTAAGCTTGACTCGTTTCGAGTTGGACAAATATTTGGTTATTAAAAAGATTTGTGTTATTTTGTTTGTTTTTGTAAACTTAACTTAGAGATTAAAATGATACCTTGTATGGTTATGAATGGTTCTAAACTTCGAATTGTGTGTGAAAATTGTCTAAAACTTGCAGTTTGACTTATGAAAGTCAACTTTTGATTTTAATTTCTGACCCGTAATAATTTTGTTGCCTGATACAACTTATTTGATCTTGTGACACCTTTAAAGTATAACTAAAAGATGACCCGTGAACAAGATTCCGAATTGAGACGATCCATTGAGAATGTCTCCTGTTGTGGAACTGAATGCTCGGATTTTGAATCGAGAACATCTTCATCACAGTAAGTCAAGTTTTTCGATTTTTCATATTTACCTCTGTTTGTTTGGTTGGTTGTCTTTTGTCTTTTAGTTATAATAATACTTATATAAATATTAGTGGTGGATTTTTAGGGTTTTATGGGGAATTTCCAAGAGAAAAGATCAAAAGAACTGGAAAGCTCTTTTATAATAAGAGTTTTCTTAAAATAATTCTATTGATTAGTCTGAGCATCTTTTGAAATCATGTGTTTGGTATATTGAAGATCAACTCTAAATTAAAGGAAATATGAAAAGTGAAATTATAATTTTTTTGGACAAATATGAATGGGTAAAAGTTAGGTGATCAAAGGGGATTGAAAATCCAACGTTGCGTGAGTTGGTTTTAACGGAGGGGAAAAATATACTTCTAATAATTACATGAGTCTAAATGTATATCGATTTAACAATTTGTTTATGAGATTTGTGTAACATTTCTTTGTTTTTCATTCTTTTCATATTGTAATTGTGACCCAACCCGATCCATACCCGGGTTCGTATTCAGAAAATTTTCAATAAAATCTCGCATTTTGTTTAAGATTTAATCTTTATTTATTTATGTATTTATTTAATTTTCTATTTAATTATATATAACTATTACTAATATGCACAACAAGTCCTTTAACTTAGCTTTAACCATTTTTGCACCCACATCCAAGAACAAGGACTAGATTTCAATTAATATTCAATTTTCTTTCCTCTTATAGAGGTATGGAAACAAAAAGACCCAAATACCCTTAAGTACCACCCGCGGGTTATAGAGGAGCCTCTCATATACCACCCGCGGGACATATGGATTACCCGCATATCACAGTGGAGGAAAAGCGTCCTCATACCACGCGCGGAAGCATCCTAGCACCCTCAGAAGTCATTCGCAGGATAGGACATCTGTCCACCAAAATGACCGGAAGGCAATGCCAACGGAACAACTGTCACCAATTAACTAATTTCCAGAAGAATGTTCATGATTGTTACTTGAAGAATACGTAACTCATTTACCAATGAACAAAGGGCACATGGCCAGGTTGTTATAACCGTGCACATGGCCAGGGTGCGATCCGTCCTATCATAAGGTGACGCGTATCCAGGTTGTTATACCCATGCACATGGGACGTATAGCTCAACCTATCACAGAAGGACACGCATCCAGGTAGTTATCAAGGCCTTCTAGAAGAGGAAAGCTGGCCCAATCATCTTCCTGATCCTTCGGCTATAAATACCTCGTCAAACCATAGGAGGTATTCTTTCACTCACAGTTACTCTAACTTACTTATACTTTGACTATTCTTAGTCTGCTTACTTCAGTACTTCTCGCTTTACGAACGTTACTGATTCTCACGCCGGAGGGTGGTTACGGGAAGACCCCCCTCTTGTCCTTCCTGTAACGAGACTCACGGTGTCTGTTTTGCAGGTTCCGGTCACTAGACTTTGGGAAGTTGTACTCACACCGTATTAGTAGTTATCATATTTTACCCTGTGGACTCATTGGATCTAGGACCCATACCCGGGGATCGGATATGTGTTTCTTCATTGGCGCCATCCGTTTTGGTGTTAGAACAGCACAAATTTTCGTTGGTTTTTCGGTTCGTTTAAAGTATGAGTAAACTTCCTGAGGGACCGAAGGGAACTCCTGCACTTGCTTCGCGTGTGACTAACACTGAAATACCTGTAGACCTTACCTCGAGTGTTTTTGCACGTGTGACAGCTCCGTGTTCACGAACCACCGAGACAACACCAGGTGGTCGTACCCTTGAACGTGTCACCGCACATACTTGGCCAAGTCCTACCGATTTAGGACATGTGACGGCCCCATAAGGATCTAATCTAGGTGACCTTGGTCGAATTATGAGGGAGACTCACCGAACTCGGTCAATACTGGATCCGGAAGAATGTTCCGATGATTCTAACCTGGCAAGGTCTCATCGCCATAATTCCAGATCCGGCGGACTACTGTCCCCGGAAGAATGGTTTCATGCCCAACAAGAGAGCCTGAAAGCGGAGTACGAGCGTAGAGTGCGGAAGGCACATCTTCACGCCCATACCCTGACTTACGAAGAATCTCCTCGGAGATCTCTTTCTCCTCCTCCAACGGTGAGGGGAAGTTAGATTCGCTACAATCAGCAAACCGAACAAGAACTTGTTAAACAATGAAGGTTACGCCCTCGTCCTCGCATGGACATGCAGATGCCTTTTTACTTTGATGAATATGATAGTTATGACTCAACTTATCATCCGGGAGACTACAGTTTCTACACGGGTGATAGCAAAATGAGTTCGAGGGCAAGTAGCAGTCATCCGCGTGACGTCGTCTGCCATACCGAGTATCACAGCGATGTTGAGGAAGATTTCACCAAGCCATACTGTCCGGCAGCCTTTGCCGAGAAGTCGAAATTCATAGCCAGCATTGCGACAACACCCTTTCTTGTCAATGCTAAGATACCCACAACGGTGGGTAGATACAATGACATGACTGATTCAAGTGATCATCTGTAGAACTTTGTGGCGGTAGGTGGTGTGAGCGGATGGACACTCCCCTATTGGTGTCACATGTTCGCATTGACACTAACAGGGGCAGCAAGGGAATGGTTTGAAAAACTACCTGACGGTCAAATTTCTAGTTGGGATGATCTAGTGAAGAAGTTCTCACAATAGTTCAGCTAACAGAAGAAGCACACGCGTGACCAGACAGAGATTCTGGATGTTATTCGCCGGGATAATGAATCCATAGAAGATTTTATCACCAGGTTCAACGACGAAAGCCTGAACATTGGTGGGATAAGCAAAGACATGCTTCGCGGTGCCTTCCGCAAGAATGTCAAGTGTGACGAGTTGATCCGCACACTCACTGGTAGGGATGGAATGCCAAAGGAATGGGACGATCTTATGACTGCGGCGAAGTTATTTGCCAACACTGAAAAAATATTAGGGAATAACAGTTCGAAGCAAAAACCCAAAGTTGAGTTTCAAACTTCACGACCCAATAAACAGACAAAAGGGCCAATTTGGTCAAGACTTCAGCCAAATACGGAAGCATCAAAGCCATTTGATGCAAGATCACTCATTGGCAACAAGAACAAAGGAGGACCCTCGTTTCGGGGTCCTAACAGGTGGACCCTTCTTTCAAAAACTCCCGCTGAAATTCTCACCACGGAAAACGTGAATTTTCGGAAGCCACAGCCACTCACAAGGAGGTCGTTCCTTGATACCAAAAAACATTGTTCGTATCATAATGACATTGGTCATAATACGAACGAGTGTAATGTTTTGAAAAGCGAAATTGAGATAGCTGTGAAGTCAGGAAAACTTGGACACCTGGTGAAAGATGGGAAGTCTGGCACTAGTAAAGCCTACATACGGGACAACCAGGGCCCACCCAAAAAGCAAGTCAAGGACTTGAACGTCCATATGATCCAGGGCGGATATAAGGTGGGAGGAAAGATAAGAGAGTCTGATAAAGAAGAATGGAAAAACGAACCAGTGATTTTTTTACAAATCAAGGGAGGTACCAATAACAAGAACCCCCTAATTATCACTGCCGTCTTTGGTCATTATCTCTCCCAATATGTTTTCTTTGACACTGGAAGTACATAGGACATCATGTACGAACAGTGCTTTGAACAACTGGATGAGGAGGATAAAGAAAGACTGAAACCCATCCATGCTCTTGTATCAGGATTTGGAGGAGAAATAATGCATCCGCAAGGGGTGATTTCTTTCCCGGTCACCTTGAGCGACGGAGTTCATTCAAGGAACGAAGAGGTCGAATTTTTAGTTTTACCTGCAACGTCAAAACATGACATCATCCTGGGGCGAGAAGCAATTGGAGATTTTAATGCCCACCCGTCCACAGCTCACGGTGCGGTAGGATTTCCAACCAGCATTGGCGTAGCAATAATTCATGTCAGTCGACATTGCTTCACTACAGAAAGCTCAAAACCCAGCAAGATTCCAAAACAATCTCTGAGGACTGAATCGGAAAAATGGGTTTTGAACAAGAAGTTTCTTGATCAAACTGTAACAATCGGACCTGCTATCTCTGAGATAGTAAGGACTTTCTTGAAACAGTTGCTATCAAAAACATTGATGTCTTCGCATGGCAACCCGCAGACATGACTGGGGTCCCGCGGAACATTGCGGAGCACAAATTGAGGGTAAACCCTATATTTACACCGATTGTTTAAAAACAGCGTAATATGGGTCCGGAACAAAAAAAGCAATGAATGAGCAAGTTCAGGACCTCTTACAGGCGGAAATCATTCGTCCAATTCAATATCAGACCTAGGTTGCCAATCCGGTTATTGTCCCCAAAAGTAACGGGACATGGCGGGTGTGTATAGATTTCAAGGATCTAAACAAGGCGTGTCCCAAAGACTGTTATCCGCTACCAGAAATAGACCTTAAGGTTGATGCTGTAGCACCATTCAAATTCAAATGCTTCTTAGATGCTTACAAAGGCTATCATCAAATCCGCATGCCCGCGGGTGATGAGGATAAAACAGCTTTTTGTACCGATCAAGGCACTTTTTTCTATAAAATGATGCCTTTCGTATTACAGAATGCAGGAGCCACATATCAACGGTTGATGGACGTAGCGTTTAAAAGTCAAATTGGTCGAAATTTGGAAGTTTATATGGACGATCTTGTGATCAAGAGTGTTGAGGAAGACCAAATGTTGAGGGACATCGAAGAGACATTCGAATCCCTGAGAAGTATCAATATGAAGTTGAATCCAGCTAAGTGCTCGTTTGGGATGGAAGAAGGGAAGTTTCTTGGAGTAATCGTTACAGATGCGGGCTTTAAAGCTAATCCGGATAAAGTCCAAGCTGTAGCCCGCATGCCCTCCCCTTCCTCCCTCAAGGAAGTTCAGACACTCAATGGTCGCTTGGTTGTTCTGAATCGATTTCTGGCGAATCACGCAGCCAAATCTTATCCTTTTGTTTCAACACTACGGAATTGCCTCAAAAAGGCACAATTCAAATGGACCGTGGAAGTGGAGCAAACTTTTTTGGAGGTTAAAAAATGTTTGATGGAACTGCCCACGTTGATAGCACGTAGGGCTGTTCACGAGCCGAGCCGAACCGAGCGAGGGGTTGCTCATTGCTTGGCTCGTTTACAACCGAACCGAACCGAGCGGCTGAAATTCGAACCGAGCAAAAACCGAAACGAGCCAAAATCGAATCGAGCATTTTTCGAGCAAACATCGAGCGATTTCGAGCATTATTTATTTATTTTTCACTTCAAAAAATTCAATAAGAAATAAATTTAATTGTTGTAAATAATATATTTTATAAATAAATTAGTAGTTTTTAGACAAACATGTAATATATTGTAATTTTTTATTATAAATAAGTTTAGAGTGAGATATAATGATCATGTAAACAAACTTTTAGTTTTCTAAAAACTTGAATTGAACAAATAAAACTATAAAATTAACGGAATATGAAAAATTTTAAGGGGTAAAAATAATTGTAAGCTTATATTTATGTGTTTTGTCTATATATTTATATATTTGTTCATATATAATTATATATAAAATAAATTAAAAATATTCGAGCCGAGCCGAACCGAGCATACCCTTGCTCGTTGCTTGGCTCGCTTACAAACCGAACCGAGCAGAGCGGCTCGTTTTCAATCGAGCGAAAAAACGAGCGAGCATTTTCCGAGCAATTTTTGAGCGAGCGTCGAGCAGTTTGGACGGCCCTCATATGCAGGGGAACCTTTAACGATGTACTTGTCAGCGTCAAACATTGCTATCGAAGCTGTTCTCCTGACAGATAGGAAAAACGTTCAGACGTCGATCTACTACGTCAGCAGAACATTGTCAGACCCGGAGACAAGATATTCAATGTTGGAAAAACTCGTATTAGCATTGGTCTATGCTGCCCGATGCCTCCGAAGATACTTTCAGGGGCATCCCATCAACGTTTTGACCGGATATAAGCTCAAGAATGTCCTCAGCAAGCCAGAATTGTCTGGACGATTGGCAAAGTGGGCCATCGAACTAGGCGAACATGCGATAGAATACAAACCTAGGCCAGCAATTAAGGGACAGGTGTTAGCGGACTTTGTCACTGAAGTCCCGCAACACAAAAGAAAGAATGTTTGATTGAGCAACAACCCCAAGCACCTCCTGAACTAGGACAAATTTGGTCTTTGTTCATGGATGGGGCCGCAAGCAGTGAGGGATCTGGCGCAGGCCTCAGGCTAGTTAATCCCGAAGGCCATGAGTTCACATACGCCATAAAGTTAGACTTCGATAGCACTAACAACGAGGCGGAGTATGAGGCCTTCCTGACAGGCTTACGAATAGCCAAAAAGCTTGGGCTTAAACATTTGGAAGCCCACGTGGATTCCATGTTGATTGTGGGACAGATCAACGGAACATATGAAGCAAAAAATGACATAATGGCTTCATATGTGTTACAGGCGAAAGATTTGATACTTCAGTTCTCCTCATGTAAGGTCATTCACATAAAAAGAAGCGAGAACAAATCAGCAGATGCTCTTAGCAAATTGGCTTCCACGAACTTTGAACACTTTGCTAAAGACATCCGCATCGAAATATTGGACCGCCCATCTGTTCCACAACACCAAGTTTTGGTGATCCAAATGGGAGTGGAATCCTGGATGACACCCATTATAGCATACTTGTCATCCGGAGCTCTCCCGGAAGGAAAAGCCGCGGCCCGGAAGATAAAACACAAAGCCTTGAACTATCAGATGCATGGCGGTGTTTTATACTGACGTTCCTTCCTCGGAACACTACTTCGATGTGTGGATGCAGAGGACGCGAAATATTTAATCAGAGAAGTTCATGAAGGCATCTGTGTTCTTCACGCTGGCCCGCGCATGGTCGTAGCGAAATTGATGAATGCTGGATATTTTTGTCCGGGGATGCATCTGGACGCTCTGCATGAAATCAGAAAGTGTGATTCATGCCAACGTCATGCTCCTAACATGCTGCTACCAAGGAACGAGCTCGTTCCAGTCACTTCAGCTTGGCCGTTCCAGAAATGGGCTATCGACATAATGGGACCTTTCCCTGAAGCCCTGGGACGTGTCAAATTCCTAATAGTAGCCATCGACTACTTCACAAAGTTGGTAGAAGCCAAACCAGTTGCTTCCATAACAGCAGGAAGTGTTAAGAAATTCCTATGGGAATTCACCATATGCCGGTTTGGTCTTCCATTGGAACTTGTCAGCGATAATGGAACTCAGTTCGCGGACAGTGGGCTACAAGAATGGTTAAAAGCGTTACACATTTCTCAAATTTTCACATCTGTAGCCCACCCGCAAGCAAATGGTCAGGTTGAGAGAACCAATCGGACCATCAAGGAAGGAATCAAAGCAAGGTTAGGGACTATACGGACAGGGTTGGGTCGACGAATTGCCCCATGTACTATGGGCCTTCTGCACCCAAAAGAATTCTAGCAATTCTGAAACCCCCTTTAGTCTAACCTACGACACAGAGGCCATGATTCCGGCTGAGATTGGAATTCCATCCGCCAGAGTTCTATTGATCGATGATAATGATCGTGAACTCCGGATGAACCTTGACCTCCTTGAGGAGAGGAGAGAATTAGCATCAATCCACGAGCACAATTACAAACGCCAGTTGCAAAAGTATTATAACTCGCGGGTCAAGAAATGTGAATTCGATGCGGGAGACTTTGTCTTCCGCAACAATGAAGCCTCCGGGCAAGTTGGCCCCAACTTGGGAAGGACCTTATAAAATTCAGAAAGTTTTATCTAAAGGTTCCTACAAGTTAGAAAGGTTGGACGGGACTGAGATCCTTTGAACTTGGAATGGGGCCCAACTAAAGAAATGTTATATGTAGTATGTTTTTCTTTTTTGTCCTGCGTGCCTAATTAGATAGTCACAAACTTTGTACTTTCATTTTTTGTAATTCGGCTTATGCCTCATCTATGGAAATTTTGTTTCAGTCATTTGTGTAATCTTTTATTGGCATATAAAGAAGATCCTACAAACACTTATATTATGAAAAATAAAACAAAGTGTATCGGATGCGAAAAGAAACTTCTTTATTTATACAAGGGAGATTACAACAAGAAGAGCTTAATTACAGGACAAAATTTATCTATGGCGCGGCATCATCATGTCCTGCGTCCTTGTCGTCCGCATCATCAGCATTTTCTTCATCTTCTTCACCAAGGTCAAGAAGGACTTTTAATTGCTCGATGCTATCCTCCTTATCTGCAAGCTCAGATATCTGCTCCGCCAAAGAAAATTTTAAGGAATCAAAATCCTTTGTCTTCTGAATGAGGACGACATCAGTATCTTGGCCAGCTAATATATACTCCTCAGGAAGCTTGGAAGTTGTGCCAAATTTATAGCCTTCCTGGAAGCCTAGCTGACGGCCAGCTTGCTTAGAAGCTTTGAAGAGGACAGTAACGCAGTTCCCAAGTTCATCACTCGCTCGGACATCGGCGATGACCTGTTGGAATAACTATACATAAGTAATTTCAAACACTTAGGTTATTTACAACGATGTAAGGATTTTTACCTTGTGAATCCCCTCCGCTAGCAGCCATTTTTTGTCCGCCTTGGCCCGGACGAGCTCCATTTTATGGCCGGCACATTCCAAGGCCTGCCCCCGGATCTTAGCAGCAAGGTCAGCCAGGAGCTTGTCCTTTGCTGCCGACTCAGCCTGGAGAGTACTCATTAATTCGACCTGTTCGTCCAGTTGTTTTTGGAGAACAACCTTGGCTTCCTCGGCGGCAGAACGAGCAGCCCTCTCAGTTTCCAGCGCTTGGAGGCTCTCTCTAGCCTCGTTCAAAGCCTTAAGAGCTTCTTCCTTGGCATCGGATGCTGAGGCCGCCAGCTCATCCCATTCCTCGTTCATCGCTAACCAGTCTCAAGTTATTTCCCGACTGGTGGAAATAGTATTCGCCAAGTGATAAGAGTTTGAATTTAGCAACTCTTGGCGGATACTGCGACGACGGCGCTCCTTCTCAGCAGGAGGAAGACTCTCCTGCAAATACTCAAAGCATACGTCCACGTCACGGAATGTTGAATCTCGGCGTAAAGACCAACGTGGACGGTGTGGAGTAGGATCTTCTTCCTGAGGAGCCGGAGAGGTTCGGGGACCATGAGCAAACATGCTCACACCTCCTTGATCCTTGAAATGATGAACGTTGTATGAAGGTGACATACTAACATGTTCAGTATCGTCAACCTCCTTATTCTTCAGGGGAGAATCATCCGCCACAAAGATCGGATCTTTGGCAGTGTTAGGAGGCGGAGATGGTGGTGGCGGAAGAGGAGTCGAACTCTTTAAACCTGAAGCACCTTCAGTAAGGTCATCCAGGTCCGCTGAATAAACATTAACAGTTGGTCAGAAATATATTCAACTTATAACAGTTAACAAGTGTGAGAAATAGTTAACTTACCCAAGGAAGCGTCTTCCGCGTCAAGTTGGTTCAGACGTGCCTCCAAGGCAGCAGGCTTTGCTTTCTTGGATTTCTTTTTCGGAGCAGCCTTGGCTGGGTTAGCCTTGCGCTTACCAGCCACTCGGAGGCACCCGCATCGCCAGCTTGACGAGTATCCTCTGGGATAACATCATCAGGCGCAGGATGACTTCTTTCAGCAGCAGTGTCAACATCGTCCTGACCCGCTGCCTGGTTGGTAGTGGTTCTCTGGCGGGTGATACTTGCAGTTGAATCCACAGTGTTAATAACATCAACTGGGACACTTCCTTGGCAGAGTGACGACTCTTCGCTGGACGAAAAAAGTGCAATCACTCCGCTGGAAGTAATAGCAGTCACAGGTCGGGGTTGTAGAATGCCCTCACCTTTCTGGATAGACTCCTGAACATAATCCTCACCTTTGGCATACATCGCCTCGGAAACAACTGGTTCCGGGCGGAATGCGGTGGGAAATAAGAAGTTGACACTGGTGCGCTCCAAAAAGGGCAGGTCCCTCGGATCAATTGGACGGCGCACCATTATTCCCCCTCATGATCTAACAGAGTATCGAAGGCGGAACCCTCACCTGTATAAAGGACGATAAAAGTCAGAGATCAGACATTTAATTAAAGGATGAATAGGAGTGCAATCAGACTTACTCTTGTTAGTCTTCTCGTAGTAAGGTTCCAACGAAGGAAATGGCCACAGGCGGCTCATCTTCGCACTTACCATCGCCCCCTCGTGAATAGGGCGCATGGGAGTTGGTGTGGCGGTCAAAGTCGTAAACCACGACAGACCCTCATGAGCAGCAACCGGAACCACTGGCATGGCCTCTTCCGCCTTGCGATAAGTTATAGGGAACGGGACAACATCCTCCTCGATCCAGAAGAATTTAGGCTTCCAACCGTGAAGGCTACGGATCCATTCCGTACCCATACCGTTCTTTACAATGGAAGCAAAACTGTACCACCCGTCGCGGAAGGTCATCTTGTAGAAGACGGCAAACATGTCGACAGATGGCTCGAGGTCAGAGCTTGACAACAGAATTCGAAATGTCGAATTCTCAGCATCCCAAAAGGATGGATCTGAAATATGTGAATCCCATAGGTCGTCAGAATCGACTAAAGGAACTTCATCACCGGAATTTGGAAATTCCCAGTTGTAAAATGGTTCACATACACAACCATCTTCTTCGGAGGTGGACTCGGGGCAATAAAACCCCTCGCCGGACGCTCTGGCTCCCATTCTGTCGCCAATCCATATATGTTAACGACATCATCAAAGTCTTTCTCTTTAAGAGCCATGACGACTTCGTTAATGGTAGGGGTACCCTTTTTCTCTCCAACCATTTAAATAAGAAGAAAGAAAGAAATCTTATAAAGTTTTAAGCTTTGAATGTTCGAGAGAAAAAGAATTCGAAAGTGATAAGGGTTAAATGGAATCTCAACTGACCCATTTATACTCATCGCAATTAATGTAACTTATGGAGTGCTAGGAGAGAGAGAAATTGCGGACCGCCAGATGACTGACACGTCAGGCGGGAGATTCAAGAAGGTGCAAACAGGCTGTCAAGGGCGTCATACACGTCCTGTCAGTTGCCTCTAAGAAGTTTCTCTCTCTGCCACGTCATCATGAGTATCCAACTTGCAAAAGTTTCAAATTTCAAAAATATCTTCTAAGGATATTTTCTTCAAACAGTTGAATATTCACAATCGATAAAAAAGTTCATTTCCATTTAATATTCAAAAGACGGTTACAAAATAGATGGAATAACAATTACAAAACTTAGAAATCTAGTCTACCCTAGCCTACGGCTTTAAGCTGATGCATCTTCCGGAGCCTTCGATGAAGTGTCCTCAGAAGAGTCGTCCTCAGACTCATCACCTAAGTAGCTCTTCAACTGCTGCACACCATCAGCGGCAGAAGCAAACTCCAGAAGCATATTCTGGAGTGGGAAGACCAGGTGATCATGTTCTTTAATCCGTATGGCGCGTTCCTGCTTGACATCAAGGCCATGAAGATGATGATCTTTAAACGTGCGATTACTCTAAGCATAGGCCACCCCTTCATGAAAACCTCTCACGCGTCCAAGCGAGGAGGAGGCAGCCATCTTTAAACATGCGATTACTCTAAGCATAGGCCACCCCTTCATGAAAACCTCTCACGCGTCCAAGCTAGGAGGAGGCAGCCATCAGATTGGCAAATCTGTCAGTCAACTCCGCACTTCCCTTGATGTGACGGACGACCTGTCAAAATAAAACATAAGTCTTTAGTATCAACATGCGAGATAGAAAATGAGCGTTAAAGTGGGAAAAACTTACAGCATCAACTCCCCGAGAAAGGAACCACTGACGGTCTCGCTCCGCGCGCTAAGCTCGCATCCGGAGTTCTTAAGATTCCGTGGTCGCTTCCTCGCGAGCTTGCAGGAGGGAGTCATAAGCAGCTTGAATCTCAGCACCACTTCTGTCTCTGAGCTCGACTTTCTCCCTCTGCAGTTTCAACTCCGCTTCAAGCTCTTGGATTCGAGTGCCTTGAAGGGTCACTTGATTTTCCAAAGCTGAATTTGCTTCTTGAGCCCGGGCCAAATCATCTTTTTCCTTCTGAGCCTTAGCTCGGGCAGCCTCAAGAAGGGAGTTTTGCTTTTCGCAGGCCTCCTTCCATTGGCGAGCAACGGTAGCATTCCGATCTTGGTTGCCCCTGAGCGCGATCTCTGCATCTATTTGCTTCCATTTAGTAGTATTGGCCGCAACACGGTGCTCCTCAGCTTCATTTTTCGCAGCCTCAATGGCTCGATAAGCTTCTCCCAGCTTCCCGCCCATAGTACGCTATTTTCGCAATATTTCCTGGCTATAGGCTAATGAGTTAGCCAAGGAAAATGAAAGATCAGTATGGAGTTCATGGCGGGAGCGGTCACGCTGATGCGCCATTTCAGCTGGCGGCGCAAAGTGCTTAATAAAGCTCATACAAGTCTCGAGGTCAGAAACCGAGACCCATTAGTAATGTCCCACGGAGGGACAAACAAATCAAACTTATCTTCCAAGTTCACGTCCCCATAGTAACGGGAACCTGAAGTTTCAAGGAGAACAGGGATTGAAGATGATTGTTGTGGAGGAGGACGAGGAGGAGACTCGTCGATCCGGAAACCCTCCGCATTAACAGCAGGGCTACCCCATGAGAACCAGTAGCAGTCCCAGTCTCAAAAAGGTAGTCAAAAGGGCTTTCAGTCCTAGTCTGGACGACTGGTTCATCCGCAGTAACCTCAGTTGGAGGAGTAGGTGGTCTATCTTCCGTTGTTTTGTCCGGAGGACGAGACAGCGATTTATCAGATTTGGGAGTTGGTGTAGGTAACCTCTCAGATACATCATCCCCAAAGATTAATGGATCTACAAAAAAAAAAGAAAAGCTATGCTTAGCTAACATCTTAAAAGAGTGAAACATAGAAAAGGAAATACATACCTTCTACTATATCAATGCGTTTGGCAAGACTGTACTGTGGCTTCTTGGGACGATGAGTTTTTAGTTTTTTCTTCGAAGGTCCCGCCTCAGTGTCCGCAGTCTTTGTGTCCGCTTGACTTACGTGAAAAGCCAAGAAAGCTCTCTTTTTCTCCAACTCTGCTAATAAAGATGAGACAGAGGAAGGTTCAGGGGCATCGTCATCAGAGTCCCTCTCCTCTTGAGAAGCAGAAAACTCAGAAGCATCGCCATCATCATCGCTTGATGATAGGATGGCAATCATCCCATCAGAAGCAATGGCATTAAGCGGAGGAGGGTTTATAACATGCGCACATGTTTCAAAGGTGGCGTCCGAAATGACAGGTTCATCCCCCACCTTTGTTGGAAAAAGAAATCGAGACTTGGTCTTCTCAAGGATGGGTTGGTCCCCCGCATCACGAATGCTCTTACGGACACAACCCCTATCCTCAAAGAGGGCGTTAAGCATAGAACTCTGACCTGAAAAGATAGAAAATCAGTCATAAAAAGATTCAAGGAAGAGAAAAGGCAATAAAGACAATATACGTACATCCAGACCAATGAAAATGGGCTCCATAAATTCCGATGGCCACAAGCGGCTCATGCCTGTCCACACTAGGGCTTCCTCAGGCAACGCCCGCATAGGTGTTGGCTCCGCAATAAGAGCGCGATACCAATCACGACCTTCGTGAGCGGCCGTGACAACGTCTGGAAGAGCGCTATTAACCGGACGACGGACCATGGCAACAGGTACCACGTCCTCGGGGATCCAGAAAAACTTATTACGCCAGTTGCCTTCTCGACTTCATAGCCAAGACTCCTATCGGAAAAGCCTTGACATGTAAACCAACCATCACGGTTGGCAAGACGGTAAAAAACCGGAAATCAGTCAACATGTGGTACCATGTCACGTGCTATACATACAAATTCGTAGTGACGAATTCGCATTACAGCACGCGGGTGCAGTTGGGATAGATGAATCCCATAGGCAGTTAGCACCTTAATGAAAAATTTCGTTATGGGAGGACGGAAATTCCCATAAACAAAATAGTCAGAGTAGACAGCCATTTTGCCAGGAGGTGGCAGGCTGGCTTCAGAACCCGGAGAAGGAAATTCCGGCTCCCACTCCGGTGGAATGTCGTATGTCTCCAGCAGTTTCTCATACTCAAAATAATCCCATGAAACTTCTATTTCGTCAACTTCAGTCTGAACGTTCGTCATTATATTGGAATTCAGTAAGATAGAAAGAAGATATCTGTGAAGTTCAGAGAAAAACAAGAAGATAATCGGAAATCAAAGGCAATAAAACTTCGAATAGAAGATATCTCCTACTATTTATACCCCATCGCAATTAATGCGATGGGATATGAACAGTGGAGAGAGAAAGTCATCGCCTAATTAACATATGCCACGTCACGCGGCAACTTCGAAAAAGAGAAAAAGTTGCACAGTCGGGTACAGTGACAGCCGTCAAAAACATTCCATCACCGGTTCACGCGCGTGCGAGTGGTCAACTTGTCATATTTCATGATTATCTACACCAACAGAAGATATTTTCTACCTAACTTCAAAATTCAACCACCCAACATACATTAAGTCCAGAATTTCACCCGCATAAAGACTTCACACGGAAGAAACATTGGACTGGGGGGACTTATAGAGGTAGGGTACCAAAAAGACCCAAATACCCTTAAGTACCACCCGCGGGTCATAGAGGAGCCTCTCATATACCACCCGTGGGACATATAGATCACCCGCATATCACAGTGGAGGAAGAGCGTCCTCATACCACGCGCGGAAGCATCCCAGCACCCTCAGAAGTCATTCGCAGGATAGGACATCTGTCCGCCAAAATGACCGGAAGGCAATGCCAACGAGACAGTTGTCACCAATTAACTACTTTCTAGTAGAATGTTCACGATTGTTACTTGAAGAATACGTGACTCATTTACCAATGAACAAAGGACACCTGGGCAGGTTGTTATAACCGTGCACATGGCCAGGGTGCGATCCGTCCTATCATAAGGTGACGCGTGTCCAAGTTGTTATACCCATGCACATGGGACGTATAGCTCAACCTATCACAGAAGGACACGCGTCCAGGTAGTTATCAAGGCCTTCTAGAAGAGGACAGCTGGCCCAATCATCTTCCTGATCCGTCAGCTATATATACCTCGTCAAACCATAAGAGGTATTCATTCACTCACAGTTACTCTAACTTACTTATACTCTGACTATTCTTAGTCTGCTTACTTCAGTACTTCTCTCTTTACGAACGTTACTGATTCTCACGCCGGAGGGTGGTTACGGGAAGACCCCCCTCTTGTCCTTCCTGTAACGAGAATCACGGTGTCTGTTTTGCAAGTTCCAGTCACTGGACTTTGGGAAGTTGTACTCATACCGTATTAGTAGTTATCATATTTTACCCTGTGGACACGTTGGATCCAAGACCCATACCCGGGGATAGGATATGCGTTTCTTCACCTCTTCTCTTCTCCCTCTTCCTGCCGACGCAATACCCCCCCCCCCTAATTTCTTGAACCATAATTTACGGGATAAATCAAGAAATTGATCTTACTAAATCATCTAGCAACCTAAAACGCGTCCACCGACACCTTAAGTATAGAAAACAATTGACAATTGATTTAAAGATATAGGGTTTATAGTTAATGTGGGTTCCGAATATACAAGATATATATTGTTTTGCAATCTGTTCTATTCAAGAAATAACACACCAGCCTGATGACTAGTGTGTGTGGGGTTAAGTCTCTGGAAACGGTCCAGGCGGGTTCGGGCCCCCTGGACCCGGTTTTTGTTATTTATTTTTTTAAACACTTTTATACAATTTTCCTTTATATTAATATACGTTTATAACATTTAATAAACATAAATTGGACAAACCGAACCTCTAGTCTTGTTCTTTTCTCGTCATTGAACTTTAATTTTTCTCCATAAAATCTTTATATATATATATATATATATATATATATATATATATATGAATATATATGTGATAACAATTCGCTTAATAACCCAAATTTTTGTTCATTATAAAGACTAATTTTCGCCTTAGCTTTTACGACTTTATGTATATATAACTTTATTAAATATCTATTTTATTAACGTAAAGAAAACAAACATAAATAGTAGTAATAATAATAATAATAATAACATCAATAATAATATTTTAAATCCTAAATGACTCTAAAATCCTTTTAAACCGATTTGTAACTGTTATGTTGTATCATTTTATTTTATTGGTTATACCCTCTAATTTATATTATTTACAAATTTAATAACAACTTTTGTTTTTATCAAATAATGTCTTAAACCATATCAATTCTCAAATCCGTCATACGCCTTGTTATTATTTCACTAATCTTATTTAGTTAATATTAATATCAACTAGGAACTTTGTTGACGTAACTCGAGGAGCTCGCCGCTTTTATCTTAAATTTTCTTTTATTGCCGTCTCGTTCCCGTTAATCCACTCGTTAAGGTGAGTTTACATATCCCCCTTTTTCATCTTTTAAATTTTGGGGTGGCATGTATACCCTATTTACATTACTCATTTTTATTTCCACATCTATTCAAAACACAATTCAATATATGTTTATGTGTGATTATTGCATGCTCTAGGATAATGCTCTATATGCTTAATTGTTTATATTATGTTTGGTGGTTGGTATTTCATCCTCATCTATCCTCATATAGTATGATCATACATCTACTCAAGTACTTTGATTTTGTATCAATAAGAACGGGTCACATCTATTTAGTTGTTTACATTTTCATAAGAATTGTAATACTCTTCATTTACATATGAATTTTGATTTATCTATCTATATATATATATAAAACTAAAACTTATGTAATCTCACCAATATTCGTGTTGACAAACTCTATTTTCATACATGTTATAGGTACAAGTAGTTGATATTATTCAAGATGGAAGACAATAGTTTGACCTTAGGATATCTACTCATATTACACAAAAGAACGATTTATTTGATTTAATTATTGTAATTGTGTACTTGATTTAATGTTAATGAATTTAAATAATAATTGCCATGTTAATTAGTGTCTTTTGAGCTACTGTTCAATCAATACGTTACGCCCCCGACATGTTCCGCCGCTTTTGGTCGGGATGTGACAACTTGCAGCAAGTGCTAAAATTATTAAGGGTACTTTGAGATACTGTGAATTCACTATAGTTGTGTAATATATTATAGACTGAAAATAACACCTTGATCAGTTTCAAAACTGAATCAAGAGGTCAGGTTCAGTACACGAGATTGGGTGGGTGGTTTCGTATTTGATTATGGTTTAAAGGCACGGGGTTTAAAAAAAGAGAAGAAATAAGAAGCTGGTAGCTCAAGTAAGAATGAAAAGTAAATATATTTAGTTAGAATTTTTAAGAGATTATGCGTATAAAAAGTACAATTTGAATGTATACAATATGGTCAACACCCATTTGACCCGTTTTGTTTGTAGCGTTATATATAGATTATAAAATATCTCTCCTTTTCCGAATCATTTTTAAATTTAAATGCATAATGTGTTTTGACAAATATATTTTTTTCTTTGTCGGCTGGCTTACGGATCAATAGATTTGGATGCTCTTATTTGCAATTACCAAGGGCATACTGGAAATCATGAATCTTTAGGATTCGGGAGTCAACTTTACTGATGATTACAGGTTAGAGGTAGTTGAATCTTTGAAGTAAAAGAAGTGAATTTTATAGGTCGTTAGCCACGATTTGAGGATACAAATTGTGGTTATTGGCTACAAAAGGTACTTTCATTTATTGCTTGTACAAAAGCTGAACGGGCCAATATTATGTAGATGTAGTTATGAACACACACATATATGTATTTATGAATTTAGCTATATAATGTAAGGCCCCGTTACCGGTGCCTCACTTTTGACGTTAGATTTACTCATAAACATAGTTCATAATATTAGGGTTAATTAAAAACTTTCGCGGAATGATATTAATAGTCAACCATTCATTACAATTATCCATAACTTGTCTTTCTAAAACATAAATAAACTTAGTATCGAAACATCAAGACAAATCTTCAGATGCCAGCCTCTTCAATCTTGCCATGTGTCCTACTCAAACTAGTTGTCTCAATCTGTTAACCTGCGTGCATACTAAAAGTCAGCTACGCTGAGTGAGTTCTAGTTAATCATACAATATACAATCTGTTCTCATACTTGCACACGTGCCCGAAGGGGTGTACATTAGTCATACTTACTCTTCATATATAAATATCCATCCTATTTAAAGAGCCTTCCGCCCTATAACCTCACAGATATTATGAGGGTCTGGTCTAACTTCACAGATATTATAAAGGGTTTGGTCCCCAACATCACAGATATTATTAGGGTCTGGTCCCTACCATCACAGATATTAATAGGGTCTGGTCCCTACCATCATAGATATTACTAGGGTCTGGTCCCTTTGTTTCATGCAACTGTACCATACATGTTCTTACATACTTTCCTTGATAGTACATGCAATCTCCGAAGAGTGTTCATGTACCATCAACATATCATACATACATTATGCATACATCTTTTATATTCATACATACATCATATCTTACATCATACATATCAATCATATCTTTAACTACCACCTGACGGCACGTGCAATATCTAAAGATCGTTCACGCACCGTCAAGCAATCATCATACATAAATCATACAAGGCATACACTTACCACTTAAGGTAAGTGTATTAACTATCACATCGAGTATGCACACAGCCCCGAAAACATAACAAAGAAGTGGGGCTAGAACTCACCTCAATGCGGTTGCGTTCTTTGTTAATCGTTATTCCCTTCTTGAGTTGTGCACGACTAACTGTATAATAATTATACATATCAATAAACTATCACTACACATAACGTCTTTCTAGTTTAATTATAACCCTCAACGAACGGGGGTCCGGGGGCAGCGCCCCCTGGAAGCGGGGTTCTAGGGGCGGCAGCCCTTAGCGGGGTCCAAGGGGCAGAGCCCCTGGCTGGGGTTAAGCTGCCAGGTCAGCTTGTAAAAATTTTATTTTCATTAGCTGTCTTAACACATTTTCCATTAGGACTTTGAATGCGTCTCATGTTCAGCCTGGTTAATCTGATATTGCCCTCAAATGCAATGGTAATTTCATTTTTTCTTTATAATTTTTACTTTAAATATGATGCATGAATTTATTTTTTTTTTGTTTTTGCAGGATCTTTTTTCATGTCACTGGCCATTGATCACTTTCTATAGAGAGCTATGTTCGTATTCAGTCTCCAAACCTAAGATGTTTACACTAAGGATGAAGGCATACTGAAGTGGGTTGCCTTTTTGCTTGTTTTAAATAATGACCTAAAGATTTTTTTAAAATTATCTTCTCCAAACACTTGCATATGCATATTTGGTATTTATGTTTTCCTTATATTGTTGTATAGCAAGACGTTTAAGAATCCCGCCGCATCGCGCGGGTTCCTACTAGTCTTTATATAAGGTGCTATCCAATTTTGGTAAATAAATTCATTTATTATATATATTTGTAAGGCCGGTTGTCATGGAGGGTTTTAAATTTTAAAGCCCGTTCACTTAGGACATGAGTAGTGGTTAATGTGTTTTTAAATTCATTTTCCATCACATTCTATCCTTACACTTCAAGACATATATGAGTTTTATTTTAATAGTTGTAAAACCCCATACTGTTTTTAGGAATGGTGTAAGGGCTTTATCCATTCATATAATTCCTCTATAATGCCCGTTTACAATTTATAAAGAGCTTGTGTGATTATTATTGAAGCAGGCGTCACGCCACTACTTGCCCCCTTATCGTCCGATAACACACTACTGGCTCCCTCCTTAATGCCCCGACGTGATGTGCCGGGTTTTAAAAAATCTTGCCATGTCACTTTGCCGTACCTGTTAAAACCCTCAACGACCTGACTAAACATTGAGAGAAAATTGTAAATAATGAAACAACCCAAAACAATATAATTAATTGCAATGTCCTTATCAAGTACATGATAACATTTAGATTCAATTTAGTCAAATGTCAGTACGGTAGATCGTCAATGGAACATAAAAATGTTTTTGTACAGATAATTCATATATGTTAGGCCAAACGTACTAGTGATGGTCGGGTTATTTTGTATATATATTAGTGTATTAGTTATGTAGTTTTATTGAGTATATTTTTATAACTTTGGTACTTCATACATGCTTTTATATTTCAGGTCATTGATCGTTAAAGATGCTAAATTGGAGACTAGTACGAGCACGGAATGATATCTTGGGAATACCGGAGCATGATTTGAAGTCTTGGGAGGTGATACAAGGATCCGGAAAGAGTATGGATGTGAAATCTTAAGCCGATGCTAAAAATGGACAAAATGGGTTGACAAAACGTGACCAAGAAGTAAAACGAGCATATCCTGGGCTAGAAAATGAGTTACGAGACCCATAATATATGAATTTTGGGTTTCTTGACGAGAGGAATCCAAATATGTTGTTTTCTTAGGTCGCTATACGCGATGAGATGGGCATATGGCCATGGCGTATCGCTATGGTAATAAAAAGCGGGAAAAATCGAGTTTTAACATATATCTTCTATTTTACGAACCCTAATAAGTATTTATGACTTCCAGCATCTGTTAGGCGATTTTAGGTGAATTCCATGGCTACCAATCGTCTATTGATCAATCCTAATGGCCTTCCTCATCATAACTGAAGATCTATCGATTACGATGCTCGGTTAGTCTTCTCCGAATCATGCCTGGGATGTAAAGTTTGTATTATTTTCAGTTTTCTCATGTACTAAGAATGAATACTTTGTAAGTATTATTGATTAATCTATGAGTATTGATATTTAGTATTTATGTGCATTCAGTCGGTTTAGGTTTACTTTGATCTGAACAATTAGTTTGTCGGTTGCAATAATAATTGCTCATAGGACTTTTTTGAATATTTTAATTTAATGAAGCATGCAATTGCCCTTAGTTGAGTCACACTGGTAGGGTTTGTTTGATAACCAGTGCCGTGTGTTAGCGATTGTTGGTGCCTAAGGTTTAGCTCGTTAGTTAGTCTATGTTAACCAATGATAGTTAATGTGTTAGGTTGCATGAGATTACTGTTTATATGCATATACTTGAACCCCGGGTGTGATTTGCTTTTGTTAATTGCTTGAATTTGTGAATTTGATTAACCATTATTAAAACCAACTTAATTACTTGTGTGATTAACACTAAAACTTATTACTTCATAATATTGAAACTTGTTTGCACAATTGTATTGACCACATACTCCTTGTGTTCGACACCTTACTTACCCTAGCTTGCTTAGGTGATTAGGAACCGATTTTAATTGTTTTTGACTAGATAGCGACAGTCTAGCATCAAAATGGCGTCGTTGTCGGGGAGTTAGTGCTCTTAGTGTTTTTCGTGTTATTTGATTTTTGTGTTTATTTTAGTTTAAATTTTATTTTTTCATTTGACGGGGGGTGTGTTTTTGGGGCACTCGACACTCGGGCAAACAGTCACCACTTGTTTTCGAGCCCAGAATTGAAAGATTAGCTCGGCAAAACCAAGTTCAGAACAGAAATTCAGAAATGGAGGGTTAAAACTGAAACCAGAACCAAATCCAGAACCAGAATGAAAACCTGAACCAAGACCCGAACCAACTCCCAGAAAACAATGCTTTTCACCCATACAACAATGACCAACCCGACAATAACCAACTTCCACCATTAAATACCAACCAGCAAAACAACCCGAATAACTCAGCTCGTTTTCTAGAACCCGGAACCGAAACCAAGATGCCGATCAGGCCGGACTATCAGCCCCAAATAACACTCCTAGATGTAGAGTTCGGATTAATCTTGATGATGATCGCCCCAGTATGCATTCATAATATGAGGAAGAGGGGGAAGAGAATGATGCGGGTCAAGGTTCTGAGGGTAATGAAGAGGTGAATTGGCGAAGGCATAATGAGGGTTTTTGTCACACCTCGGCTTAGGGCCTAGGCGTGTGACCAACAGTTGGTACCTGTTTTGAAAATATATCAGAGTTTTTGCGGAAGTCTTTAATTTATAATAAAATATTTATGTATTTTTGAAACGATAATTTAATTGTAAACTTTTATTTATAATAAGAATAAAAATATTTAATTTATTTGGAATGCTTCTCGGACAATAATTATCCGAGTATTTGATTTATAAACCTCGTTTGTTTTTACAAATCATGTTTAAATATTGTTTATAATATTTTAATGATTTAAAACTGAGCCATCTCTACCTTGCGAGCATCTATCTTCTTGGATGGCTATAATTCCTTGCTACCTGTGCTAACTTTAATTCTTGAAACATTGGGGGGAAAATACGTCAGCGATATGCTGGTGAATCGTTGACTCCAAAAACATTTTATAAATCTTTCTTTGACTGACTAAAACATTTTGGACATGAATTAAACCTTGATTGATCTTTTGTTTGAATAAAACATTTTGGACATGAATTACTTCTCTTTATTTGCTGATCATGTACTATGTTTCTTCTTCAAGAAGACATGCCTATGATATGTTTCTTCTTCAAGAAGAAACATCATTTGTCTATTACCTTTGTATATAAAATCTTATTTTCCTATTCATAAAGACACACTATTTTTTACTATACCTCTTGTAGGTATAGCTTATCTTTCTCACTCTTGAAGAATTATTATTTTAACTATATCCTCATGTATGTGAATACTTACATTTCTTAACTATAAAGCAATTATATTTTTGTTATTACCTTTGCATATATATTTGTATTTATAAATAATTCTTTTCTAATTGTTATCTTTTGATTTGATCAAGGTTTAGGCTATGCCCCCTGACTAGGGTCTAAGCCTTTGGAATAATAATATTTTATTTGGGCAGAACCCCTACCTTGTTTGGCTTATTATTTTCTAGACACTCGGGTAGCACTCCGACGCTTGCACGAATATTGAATCTTGATCAACAACTCCCTGGCACGCAAATCGAGGCACGCCGGTTTTCAAAACTCGTCGGTACACACTTCAAGGCGGGACGTCGTGTTGTCTCGGGTCGGCACGGTTTACGAGGTCATCACTCGTTACGAGGTTGGCACGCAAAACAAGGTGCGCCGGTCTTCGAGATTGTCGGCACAAACTTCGAGTTATCGTCGGTATTGGTACGGATTACGAGATTATTATTTGTCGGGTTAGGGCACGAAAACCGAGGTAGAGAGAAAAAGTTTCTAGAGAGAGAGGTGATTTGGTGTGTGAGGAAAGGGCCGTGAACCCCCTATTTATAAGCTGGAATCCGGTCCCATCGCGATACGCGATGGACCCTTCCTTATGGTCATCGCGTATCGCGATGACTCACGTTATCCAGAGGTTGCCACGTGTCGCCACGTAGCCTGACATGTCTGCCACGTGTCCTGCACGCTAGCCACATGTCACCAGGTTGCGACGCGTGTCGCTGAGTCATAATGGCCCTTCGCTATACGTGATGGCCTTTCTCTAGGACTCATCGCCTATCGCGATGGGTCCTTAGACACCATTTTTCATTTTTGGTCCCTTATCTTTTTTGGTAGCTTGTTACTTCTGGGTCTAACTTGTCCAAAAATACTAAGGTGGCTCGCGGCGATGCGAGCGTGCAAAGTGCGCCATCAAAGCGCCACATTGCACCCGTCGCCCATCGCCTTCGCCGTCGCCCAGGCCCGTGCGCGTGCGCGTCGGATGCTCCGCACCCTCCGCTAGGACCACTTGGTGTATGCTTGGCATAAAAGAATGTAACTATGGAAACTCCATCTCTTATAAAGAGCTTCCATTTCTTTACCACTTTCCATGTGGGATGGATTTCATTTTCCTTATTTATACCCATGTGGAATCCTTTCACTTTCTTACATCTTTCCATGCGGGATGTGTTTTCTTTGTTCCATTCTCTTTACTTGAGATAGATTTTCTTTATTTTTATTTCCTTATAAAATGTTTTTATTTTCTTTATATAAATTTTCTCATTACTTATTTTTGAGATTATTTTTGATCTTTCAACTTTCCTAAATTGTCAAATTTGGATCGAAATTTTGAGGAAGTTACAATTTTGAGATGGAAAATGAGGGTGATGAAAATTGGGATGAAGTAGTTGAAGAACCGATAAATCAGAGACGGGGTGATGCGGTTAACAGCAATGGCGGAATGAACGGTATTGGTCGAAACAGAGTCAATCAGGCAGAATGGGTTGAAAAAGGTCGGAGTATTCAGGTGAACAGAGGAGGTTTGGTAAATCCCGAGGGGGGGGGGGTCGAAGGAGGAGTTTTGTAGCCCCGATTTAGGGTCTTAACAGTCGGTTCAGACCGCATTTTTTAGACGGAGCATCCCCGATTGTTTCACAGGAGAGAGTGCCGGAACAACGGACTTTTAAGTCCCGGCCATCTTTTATTTACATTGTACCACACTTTCACGGGATGGCTTTTGAAGACCTGCATTCTCATTTACCTGATTTTTCGGCTATTTGCGGGTCGATTGGTGATGGTGCATTTGACCATGATGAGGTTTGGTTGCGGTTATTCCAGTTTTCCCTAAAAAATAAAGCAAAACACTGGTTTAACTCACTACCGATGCACAGTATTGGGAATTGGGCCGAGATGCAACATGTATTCTTAAACGAGTATTATTCGCAGTCGAAAACAAACGAGGCCCGAATGGAAATTCACCACTTTTCACAGTTATCGGGTGAACTATTTCACGAGGCCTTCACCGGATTAAAAGAAATGATCAGAAAGTGCCCACACCACCAGGTTGAATTGTGGGAATTAGTGAAATGTTTTGTGGATGGGTTGACATACAAGGACAGAAAACACTTGAAAGCCTCGTGTAACGTTCAACTGTTGAACCAACCCGAGGAAGATGATTGGGACTTTTCAGAATTCATGTGTGAAGACACTAAAGCAGAGGCAGCAGCAGAAAGACGAAGACACAATACTTCTTCCAGGTCAGTGAATTCAGTCACGAGTGAATTTGAAAGAATTGCTGAATTGGAAAGTGAACTGACCGGGTACAGAAAGGGTAAAAAGAAAGAGGTTGGTAAAGTTGGAGTGAAATTCCCGGTATGTGAGGAATGTGGTGAGCTCGAGCACAAGTCAGAAAATTTCCCCGAGTTTTATGATGACGAGGAGGATGAGCCCGAAGAGGTTAATTACGTTTACGAGGATTCTAAGGGCCAAGGGTTTAACTCAGACACTTATCACCTGGGCCTGAGGAATCACCTAAAATTTTGATATGGTAACGCGTGTGCATAGTTAAACCCGAACTTTCAGGGATCGAACCAGAATAGATCGCAGGGAAATTACCGCCAAGGTGGTCAGTAGGGTTCGTATAATTATAATCGGGGGTATAACAGAGACGGTAACCGGGGTGGAAATTCATTCGGTAGTCAAGACCAGTAGAGGGGGTCCTCGGGAAATGTAGATGAGTCGGTGCACTCAAAGTTGGACGCATTGATGAAGATTATGACAAACCATCAGGCTGAGACGAAGAAACAATTCGAGTTACGTGATAAGTCATCAGAGGTAATGTCAAAGCAAATTGGTCAGCTCGCAGCAGATATGGCAAGATTGCAAAAGAGTGCAGGTTAACTCCCGAGTGATACTACATTCAACCTGAACCAGTACTGCTCTAGCTCCAATAAGGGAAACAATGTGCACATCAAAGCGGTAAGTCTTTTACCTAATTTTGAAATTTCTAGTGTTGAAGTTGATCCACCACCGCAGTTTGTTGAAGGGATGGTGGAAGATGTTAGTGATGAGAGTGATTGTGTTGGTCAAAATGAAACGATTTTCCAAAATAACTCAAGATTAAAAGCAAATGAAACATATTTTTGTGAAAATTGTTCTTGTGGTAAATGTTTAAATGGTAAATTGACCAACACAAGGGATAAAGGGGTGGAGCATAATACCACCCTGAGTAAACTCCAAGACCCGGGAATGCCGTTTTTATCAATTCAATTTGGGTTAAAACTGATCAGGCACTTCTAGATCTGGAGCATGTGTTAGTATCATACCTGATTGTTTATATGATCAGTTTGAATTTGGCTCGTTAGAAAGGGTAAACACCACCGTGGTGTTGGCGGACCAAACTCATACGCTTCCTCGGGGCATGGTGACTAATGTAATGGTTTAAGTGGAAGAAGTTTTCTACCTAGTTGACTTTCTTGTACTTGATTATGCTAAACGTGTGAATAATACACAATCGCAAGTCATATTGGGTAGGCCATTCCAAGCCACAGCACATGGGGTAATTGATTGTGCTAAGGGGGTTTTGGGAATCAAGTGTGGGGACCGTGATTAACAGTTATCATTGTTTGAAAATGGGACTAACCCTCTTGTTGACAAGTATGTATCCTTGGACAAGGATCACACAAAAGAGGAATGATTTGTGATTGACAGGATAGATAAGAAGGGATTTGAGAAACAACAGAGTGAGAAGGTGGAAGAGAAAGGTAGCCGACCAAAGAAGAAGAAAGTGAGACATCCACCTAACCAAAATGATCGAGAGTGGAGATTGAGGATGTTCAGGCCAGATTCTTGCCTTATCGGAAGACTGGCAACAAATGACTGAAGAAAAGCGTGCTTATAATGAGAAGGTTGCATGGGAGCGGGCCTGACACCCACCTTGAATGGCATACAAGTTTCAAAAGGGTGGTAATTATTCATTTTGTATATTTTTACTTTTCATTTTGTTTTATTTTTTATATTATTAATTGTATTTTAAGCGTACAATCATAGAAAAATGAGAGAACTTTCCAAGATCTAGCCGCTAACCCGAAGCATCAATACGATTCGATAAACACGAGATGAATACTTTAAATACATATTTTATTGATAAATATGGATGAATACATTTTGGTGGAAATAACTTAGATATAGAGAGGATCCGGCATGGTAAGAGTAAAATAACTTATGGCTCGGATCACTCCTCAATTATGAACATGAGCTACCTATTTATAGGCTAAAGCTCCATTCGTTAAGTTAAGCCTAATTCGTTATATCTTCATAACGAATTAGAAACCATTCGTTATGATTCCATAACGAATGGTAATAACTTAACGAACCAGCCTCCATTCGTCAACATTCCATGACGAATGGGCTTATAAACTTAACGAATTAACCTAGTCAACTAAGAATGGACCCATTCGCTATACAATCCATAGCTAATGGCCATTTTACAATAAATATACATTAAATACACATACTAGACTATCTATAACTTATTCGATTGCTACGGACACCAAAACTGTGCACTAACAAACTCCCCCTTTTCCGTAGCTCTCGAATACTTTAACCTAGAATACTTTACCTTCAAATCACCAGTCACAAACCATGCACTAACAGACTCCCCCTTGACTGATGATTCTCGGGCTTGTGCAGACAGACAAGTCTTTAAGTCTTCTCAGCAAATCAATAACTTGTAGCCCCTCCTATCAGATCTCCCCCTCAAAGTGAGCAACTCTTGGAGTTCATCCCGATCATTTATTGGCATATGATATGGTTCAATCTTTCAACAATCAGCAGCAAGTCATCAGCTATCCATCAACACCGGTAAAGAAAACATATCTTTACATTTAACCTCGTCACACATCTTCATGAAAAACCCGATCATTCAATATCTTTCACTTCGGTTTTTCCTCTCTTGATAACGTGTATCCCAAATATACTCTTTGAAGCTCTTCCACATCCCATTCGAAAAGATGCACTAATGTTTGGGCATATGATTCATAGTTCCAACCTCCGTTAATCAATCTAGAATGATCAAATTCTTCAATGTAATGACAAGACTCGTATATTCTTCAATAAGATCAACCCGTTCGAGAATCTTCCCCCTCAACAGAAATAATCCGCCGAATACTCGTAGCCAACATATTCAGGATCAAAGTCCCTCAGAAAGAAGTAAACAGACAGACACTCGTATCCCACATAGTCAGGTTTCAATCTTGAACAAATCAATCACCAATCGAAGAACAATTGTAGTCTTGAACCCAGTCAAACGTAGCTTTGCAAACATGAATTACCACCCGAATTGCAGCAATTTTCAAGAAACCTTGCCAACGTAGGAAGTTGCAAGTCAAATAAACTCATATGAAAGTTTTATCTCCCCCTTTTCTTGACAAATTTGGCAAGGTCTTGAATAGTTTTTACAAATCTCAAACAAAACTCCTCCTTAAATTACACGTGGTCTCCCCCTCGGTCAGTCGAAAAGCATAAAAAGTCGTCTGGAAAATATGTCACCAAAATTTGAGGGAAGAGTACCTAACACATTAGGACTATTCTAGAAAAATTTCGGTTAAGAAATTTTTTTTCCGATTTTCCCGCCAAAAAATCACCGAAAATTATCGAAAAATAAATATTTTCGTCAAAATTTTCAAGAATGAAATCTCATTTACGAGGAGTATTCAGGAAAAAAATCGCGCAAGAAAATTTTTCCCGCCAAATTACTCATTTTTTTTTATTTTTTTGACGAATGACCTCTCCATTCGTTATCTCCATTCGTCAACCAGTCAGTTCGTTATAAATTACCAACTCTAATTCGTTATAACAATCCTCATTCGTTATAACAGTTACACGAATGGCCTTCAATTCGTTAAGATTTCCACTTTGTCATACACATAATGAATTACCTTCAGTCGTTACATTAACTTAACTAATTAACTTAACGAATTACCTTAATTCGTTATCATTAACTTAACGAATTACCTTAACGAATTAACTTAATGAATTAACTTAACGAATTGACTTTGCGAATTAACTTAACGAATTGCCTTAATTCGTTATCTTTAACTTGACAAATTACCTTGACGAATCAACTTAACGAATTACGTTAATTCGTTAAATTTTCCATTCGTTAAGTTTCCATAACGAATTGCTACAGTAACTTAACGAATTAGGTTGTTGGATCTGAACTGTTCATCAAAAAAGCGCATTTCGTCGGAAAAATCAGTTACATGGCCGGAAAATCGTAGTTCTGGCTGGATTCTGCAAAACCAAGCATCATCCATGGCAGATTCATCAAAACAGCATAATTAATCATGAAAATCACATCGAACACTCAGATTTTCATCACGATTTCAAATATATCATCCAATTAACTTAACACACACTGATTTGATCCAAATCTGATCAATCTGTGACCATGCTCTTCCATGGAAGATCCTTCAATACACCATAACTTAACACCAAATTACACCAGAAACTTCGTATTACCTTAACTAACACGAATTCGCCATCAATTTCACCAATAACACACTAATTTGATCCAAATCTTATCAAATTACACGAAAAACCGAAGAACATGAAGAACACCATAATAACCAGATTCAATACCTTAAGTGATGCATCGAGAGGAGCAGCCATATGCTCTGATACCAATTCAGATACCCTTCCCGGATCAAGCCGCTAACCCGAAGCATCAATACGATTCGATAAACATGAAATGAATACTTCAAATAAATAATTTATTGATAAATATGGATGAATACATTATGGTGGAAATAACTTAGATCTAGAGAGGATCCGGCATGGTGAGAGTATAATAACTTATGGCTCAGATCACTCCTCAATTATGAACATGAGCTACCTATTTATAGGCCAAAGTTCCATTCGTTATGTTGTAAAACACACATTTTTTCTTGCTATTTTCTATGTCGTTTTGCGCTTAAACATTAACGAATATCATTTTTTTGTGTGTGAATTTACATGTTTGTGTATGTGATAGGTACCATGTTGAAGAGAGTGGGAAAATGAGTCAAGTGACGAAAGAATCAGCTAAAACGGAGCTCGAATGAAGCCGATACGCACAAACAAAGTTTAAACGAGTCAACAGTCAATAAACGAAGACCCAAAGGGCATGGCCACGCCGCACGGCCACCTGACCCTTCATGTTCATATAGAACGGCGCCCTAGGGGTGTTCCATGGCTGCCCAAATGCATCAACACGACTATTTTGTCTTATATGGGCTTATAGGGTTTGTTTGGACCTAATTTGGCTTGTTTATCAAATTTAATGATATATTTAAGAACCCTAAACCCTAAAAACAAATGGAGGACCCTTCCAGCCACCAAAGGTCTGTTCCAAATGAAATACCAAGGAGGAGAAGCAGCCGGTTCGTTATTTCATCACCCGGTTGTCGGTTTTGAGTATTTTAACGATTGTGAGTTCGTTTTTGAGTTTTAGACATTCAAACAAGTTGTAATCAGATTCTAATAATCATGTTTATCATATTTATCTATTTTATCTACTGTCCATTCATTATTCATGGCTAAACTTGTTTGTATCACCTAGGTTTGATGTTTAACGGTTGATTTATCACTTTTCGGTGCTCATATTGTGTTTAATTGTTTAGTTAATGTGAAGTTCATAATTTGTGATATTATTCCATGAAACTTGCTGCCATTAGATGTATTTTAGGTTGCATGAGCCCCGAGTATTTGATTATTGCATGAATTTGTTTCGTGTAGTCGTTAATTGCTAGTTCGGTTAATACTGAGTGGATTGATTGATCGTGTTAGACGCGTGCCATTAGGGTTTATGTTTCTTGAATCATTTAGGTCAGTAGGATCATCCTATTTGAGTTGGACCAAAACATTAGGGGTTAGCTTGTCTCTCTGCTTTAGTTGATTTAGTTACCCGTTGTGAGACCACGTGCGGTTTTCTAGCTATCGACTAGGTAAGTTTGTAAGTTGAGTTATATTATCATTATTATTGAATTACCCATCTCTTCCTAGGTTTAAAATTAGCTCGAGCCTTAGTGTGGATTGTGATTTTGATATGTACCAAGTAATAAATAATTAGGGTACGTAAATAAACAACCGTAAATTAAAAGCTAAATAGATTTTGTTAGGGTTTTCTGGTAAAGCTGATTGTAGGGACCCAGTTGCCCTGATTACATCTATCTTATTTCATCTTTAGAAGCCGATTTCAAACACTTGTCAGCAACTGAGCCATCCTATGCCGGTTAAGTCATCTTACCTAGGTGATTCGTTTTTTTATTATCGTTAAATCCCGTTAAGTTTCCAAATAGTTTCTTAAGTTTCACTGTTAGTTAAGTTAAGTTAGTTTAGATATATAAGTTAAACAAATATATTTTTAGGAAGGACTTGAGTAGGGTTAGTAATCTGAGCCACCTCACGTGTCTTTGTTTTCTATACTCGGACTTCCTTAGTCTTTACTACATACGATCAGTACACTTGCCGGTTGTGTGAACTTAAGTTAGGATATTCCGTTTTAATTTAAAACTTAGTTGTGAGTCGTAATTTTTATAGACACATTTTCGCACATCAAGACTGTACTGTGGCTTCTTGGGACGATGAGTTTTTAGTTTTTTCTTCGAAGGTCCCGCCTCAGTGTCCGCAGTCTTTGTGTCCGCTTGACTTACGTGAAAAGCCAAGAAAGCTCTCTTTTTCTCCAACTCTGCTAATAAAGATGAGACAGAGGAAGGTTCAGGGGCATCGTCATCAGAGTCCCTCTCCTCTTGAGAAGCAGAAAACTCAGAAGCATCGCCATCATCATCGCTTGATGATAGGATGGCAATCATCCCATCAGAAGCAATGGCATTAAGCGGAGGAGGGTTTATAACATGCGCACATGTTTCAAAGGTGGCGTCCGAAATGACAGGTTCATCCCCCACCTTTGTTGGAAAAAGAAATCGAGACTTGGTCTTCTCAAGGATGGGTTGGTCCCCCGCATCACGAATGCTCTTACGGACACAACCCCTATCCTCAAAGAGGGCGTTAAGCATAGAACTCTGACCTGAAAAGATAGAAAATCAGTCATAAAAAGATTCAAGGAAGAGAAAAGGCAATAAAGACAATATACGTACATCCAGACCAATGAAAATGGGCTCCATAAATTCCGATGGCCACAAGCGGCTCATGCCTGTCCACACTAGGGCTTCCTCAGGCAACGCCCGCATAGGTGTTGGCTCCGCAATAAGAGCGCGATACCAATCACGACCTTCGTGAGCGGCCGTGACAACGTCTGGAAGAGCGCTATTAACCGGACGACGGACCATGGCAACAGGTACCACGTCCTCGGGGATCCAGAAAAACTTATTACGCCAGTTGCCTTCTCGACTTCATAGCCAAGACTCCTATCGGAAAAGCCTTGACATGTAAACCAACCATCACGGTTGGCAAGACGGTAAAAAACCGGAAATCAGTCAACATGTGGTACCATGTCACGTGCTATACATACAAATTCGTAGTGACGAATTCGCATTACAGCACGCGGGTGCAGTTGGGATAGATGAATCCCATAGGCAGTTAGCACCTTAATGAAAAATTTCGTTATGGGAGGACGGAAATTCCCATAAACAAAATAGTCAGAGTAGACAGCCATTTTGCCAGGCGGTGGCAGGCTGGCTTCAGAACCCGGAGAAGGAAATTCCGGCTCCCACTCCGGTGGAATGTCGTATGTCTCCAGCAGTTTCTCATACTCAGAATAATCCCATGAAACTTCTATTTCGTCAACTTCAGTCTGAACGTTCGTCATTATATTGGAATTCAGTAAGATAGAAAGAAGATATCTGTGAAGTTCAGAGAAAAACAAGAAGATAATCGGAAATCAAAGGCAATAAAACTTCGAATAGAAGATATCTCCTACTATTTATACCCCATCGCAATTAATGCGATGGGATATGAACAGTGGAGAGAGAAAGTCATCGCCTAATTAACATATGCCACGTCACGCGGCAACTTCGAAAAAGAGAAAAAGTTGCACAGTCGGGTACAGTGACAGCCGTCAAAAACATTCCATCACCGGTTCACGCGCGTGCGAGTGGTCAACTTGTCATATTTCATGATTATCTACACCAACAGAAGATATTTTCTACCTAACTTCAAAATTCAACCACCCAACATACATTAAGTCCAGAATTTCACCCGCATAAAGACTTCACACGGAAGAAACATTGGACTGGGGGGACTTATAGAGGTAGGGTACCAAAAAGACCCAAATACCCTTAAGTACCACCCGCGGGTCATAGAGGAGCCTCTCATATACCACCCGTGGGACATATAGATCACCCGCATATCACAGTGGAGGAAGAGCGTCCTCATACCACGCGCGGAAGCATCCCAGCACCCTCAGAAGTCATTCGCAGGATAGGACATCTGTCCGCCAAAATGACCGGAAGGCAATGCCAACGAGACAGTTGTCACCAATTAACTACTTTCTAGTAGAATGTTCACGATTGTTACTTGAAGAATACGTGACTCATTTACCAATGAACAAAGGACACCTGGGCAGGTTGTTATAACCGTGCACATGGCCAGGGTGCGATCCGTCCTATCATAAGGTGACGCGTGTCCAAGTTGTTATACCCATGCACATGGGACGTATAGCTCAACCTATCACAGAAGGACACGCGTCCAGGTAGTTATCAAGGCCTTCTAGAAGAGGACAGCTGGCCCAATCATCTTCCTGATCCGTCAGCTATATATACCTCGTCAAACCATAAGAGGTATTCATTCACTCACAGTTACTCTAACTTACTTATACTCTGACTATTCTTAGTCTGCTTACTTCAGTACTTCTCTCTTTACGAACGTTACTGATTCTCACGCCGGAGGGTGGTTACGGGAAGACCCCCCTCTTGTCCTTCATGTAACGAGAATCACGGTGTCTGTTTTGCAAGTTCCAGTCACTGGACTTTGGGAAGTTGTACTCATACCGTATTAGTAGTTATCATATTTTACCCTGTGGACACGTTGGATCCAAGACCCATACCCGGGGATAGGATATGCGTTTCTTCACCTCTTCTCTTCTCCCTCTTCCTGCCGACGCAATACCCCCCCCCCCTAATTTCTTGAACCATAATTTACGGGATAAATCAAGAAATTGATCTTACTAAATCATCTAGCAACCTAAAACGCGTCCACCGACACCTTAAGTATAGAAAACAATTGACAATTGATTTAAAGATATAGGGTTTATAGTTAATGTGGGTTCCGAATATACAAGATATATATTGTTTTGCAATCTGTTCTATTCAAGAAATAACACACCAGCCTGATGACTAGTGTGTGTGGGGTTAAGTCTCTGGAAACGGTCCAGGCGGGTTCGGGCCCCCTGGACCCGGTTTTTGTTATTTATTTTTTTAAACACTTTTATACAATTTTCCTTTATATTAATATACGTTTATAACATTTAATAAACATAAATTGGACAAACCGAACCTCTAGTCTTGTTCTTTTCTCGTCATTGAACTTTAATTTTTCTCCATAAAATCTTTATATATATATATATATATATATATATATATATATATATATATATATATATGAATATATATGTGATAACAATTCGCTTAATAACCCAAATTTTTGTTCATTATAAAGACTAATTTTCGCCTTAGCTTTTACGACTTTATGTATATATAACTTTATTAAATATCTATTTTATTAACGTAAAGAAAACAAACATAAATAGTAGTAATAATAATAATAATAACATCAATAATAATATTTTAAATCCTAAATGACTCTAAAATCCTTTTAAACCGATTTGTAACTGTTATGTTGTATCATTTTATTTTATTGGTTATACCCTCTAATTTATATTATTTACAAATTTAATAACAACTTTTGTTTTTATCAAATAATGTCTTAAACCATATCAATTCTCAAATCCGTCATACGCCTTGTTATTATTTCACTAATCTTATTTAGTTAATATTAATATCAACTAGGAACTTTGTTGACGTAACTCGAGGAGCTCGCCGCTTTTATCTTAAATTTTCTTTTATTGCCGTCTCGTTCCCGTTAATCCACTCGTTAAGGTGAGTTTACATATCCCCCTTTTTCATCTTTTAAATTTTGGGGTGGCATGTATACCCTATTTACATTACTCATTTTTATTTCCACATCTATTCAAAACACAATTCAATATATGTTTATGTGTGATTATTGCATGCTCTAGGATAATGCTCTATATGCTTAATTGTTTATATTATGTTTGGTGGTTGGTATTTCATCCTCATCTATCCTCATATAGTATGATCATACATCTACTCAAGTACTTTGATTTTGTATCAATAAGAACGGGTCACATCTATTTAGTTGTTTACATTTTCATAAGAATTGTAATACTCTTCATTTACATATGAATTTTGATTTATCTATCTATATATATATATAAAACTAAAACTTATGTAATCTCACCAATATTCGTGTTGACAAACTCTATTTTCATACATGTTATAGGTACAAGTAGTTGATATTATTCAAGATGGAAGACAATAGTTTGACCTTAGGATATCTACTCATATTACACAAAAGAACGATTTATTTGATTTAATTATTGTAATTGTGTACTTGATTTAATGTTAATGAATTTAAATAATAATTGCCATGTTAATTAGTGTCTTTTGAGCTACTGTTCAATCAATACGTTACGCCCCCGACATGTTCCGCCGCTTTTGGTCGGGATGTGACAACTTGCAGCAAGTGCTAAAATTATTAAGGGTACTTTGAGATACTGTGAATTCACTATAGTTGTGTAATATATTATAGACTGAAAATAACACCTTGATCAGTTTCAAAACTGAATCAAGAGGTCAGGTTCAGTACACGAGATTGGGTGGGTGGTTTCGTATTTGATTATGGTTTAAAGGCACGGGGTTTAAAAAAAGAGAAGAAATAAGAAGCTGGTAGCTCAAGTAAGAATGAAAAGTAAATATATTTAGTTAGAATTTTTAAGAGATTATGCGTATAAAAAGTACAATTTGAATGTATACAATATGGTCAACACCCATTTGACCCGTTTTGTTTGTAGCGTTATATATAGATTATAAAATATCTCTCCTTTTCCGAATCATTTTTAAATTTAAATGCATAATGTGTTTTGACAAATATATTTTTTTCTTTGTCGGCTGGCTTACGGATCAATAGATTTGGATGCTCTTATTTGCAATTACCAAGGGCATACTGGAAATCATGAATCTTTAGGATTCGGGAGTCAACTTTACTGATGATTACAGGTTAGAGGTAGTTGAATCTTTGAAGTAAAAGAAGTGAATTTTATAGGTCGTTAGCCACGATTTGAGGATACAAATTGTGGTTATTGGCTACAAAAGGTACTTTCATTTATTGCTTGTACAAAAGCTGAACGGGCCAATATTATGTAGATGTAGTTATGAACACACACATATATGTATTTATGAATTTAGCTATATAATGTAAGGCCCCGTTACCGGTGCCTCACTTTTGACGTTAGATTTACTCATAAACATAGTTCATAATATTAGGGTTAATTAAAAACTTTCGCGGAATGATATTAATAGTCAACCATTCATTACAATTATCCATAACTTGTCTTTCTAAAACATAAATAAACTTAGTATCGAAACATCAAGACAAATCTTCAGATGCCAGCCTCTTCAATCTTGCCATGTGTCCTACTCAAACTAGTTGTCTCAATCTGTTAACCTGCGTGCATACTAAAAGTCAGCTACGCTGAGTGAGTTCTAGTTAATCATACAATATACAATCTGTTCTCATACTTGCACACGTGCCCGAAGGGGTGTACATTAGTCATACTTACTCTTCATATATAAATATCCATCCTATTTAAAGAGCCTTCCGCCCTATAACCTCACAGATATTATGAGGGTCTGGTCCCTAACTTCACAGATATTATAAAGGGTTTGGTCCCCAACATCACAGATATTATTACGGTCTGGTCCCTACCATCACAGATATTAATAGGGTCTGGTCCCTACCATCATAGATATTACTAGGGTCTGGTCCCTTTGTTTCATGCAACTGTACCATACATGTTCTTACATACTTTCCTTGATAGTACATGCAATCTCCGAAGAGTGTTCATGTACCATCAACATATCATACATACATTATGCATACATCTTTTATATTCATACATACATCATATCTTACATCATACATATCAATCATATCTTTAACTACCACCTGACGGCACGTGCAATATCTAAAGATCGTTCACGCACCGTCAAGCAATCATCATACATAAATCATACAAGGCATACACTTACCACTTAAGGTAAGTGTATTAACTATCACATCGAGTATGCACACAGCCCCGAAAACATAACAAAGAAGTGGGGCTAGAACTCACCTCAATGCGGTTGCGTTCTTTGTTAATCGTTATTCCCTTCTTGAGTTGTGCACGACTAACTGTATAATAATTATACATATCAATAAACTATCACTACACATAACGTCTTTCTAGTTTAATTATAACCCTCAACGAACGGGGGTCCGGGGGCAGCGCCCCCTGGAAGCGGGGTTCTAGGGGCGGCAGCCCTTAGCGGGGTCCAAGGGGCAGAGCCCCTGGCTGGGGTTAAGCTGCCAGGTCAGCTTGTAAAAATTTTATTTTCATTAGCTGTCTTAACACATTTTCCATTAGGACTTTGAATGCGTCTCATGTTCAGCCTGGTTAATCTGATATTGCCCTCAAATGCAATGGTAATTTCATTTTTTCTTTATAATTTTTACTTTAAATATGATGCATGAATTTATTTTTTTTTTGTTTTTGCAGGATCTTTTTTCATGTCACTGGCCATTGATCACTTTCTATAGAGAGCTATGTTCGTATTCAGTCTCCAAACCTAAGATGTTTACACTAAGGATGAAGGCATAGTGAAGTGGGTTGCCTTTTTGCTTGTTTTAAATAATGACCTAAAGATTTTTTTAAAATTATCTTCTCCAAACACTTGCATATGCATATTTGGTATTTATGTTTTCCTTATATTGTTGTATAGCAAGACGTTTAAGAATCCCGCCGCATCGCGCGGGTTCCTACTAGTCTTTATATAAGGTGCTATCCAATTTTGGTAAATAAATTCATTTATTATATATATTTGTAAGGCCGGTTGTCATGGAGGGTTTTAAATTTTAAAGCCCGTTCACTTAGGACATGAGTAGTGGTTAATGTGTTTTTAAATTCATTTTCCATCACATTCTATCCTTACACTTCAAGACATATATGAGTTTTATTTTAATAGTTGTAAAACCCCATACTGTTTTTAGGAATGGTGTAAGGGCTTTATCCATTCATATAATTCCTCTATAATGCCCGTTTACAATTTATAAAGAGCTTGTGTGATTATTATTGAAGCAGGCGTCACGCCACTACTTGCCCCCTTATCGTCCGATAACACACTACTGGCTCCCTCCTTAATGCCCCGACGTGATGTGCCGGGTTTTAAAAAATCTTGCCATGTCACTTTGCCGTACCTGTTAAAACCCTCAACGACCTGACTAAACATTGAGAGAAAATTGTAAATAATGAAACAACCCAAAACAATATAATTAATTGCAATGTCCTTATCAAGTACATGATAACATTTAGATTCAATTTAGTCAAATGTCAGTACGGTAGATCGTCAATGGAACATAAAAATGTTTTTGTACAGATAATTCATATATGTTAGGCCAAACGTACTAGTGATGGTCGGGTTATTTTGTATATATATTAGTGTATTAGTTATGTAGTTTTATTGAGTATATTTTTATAACTTTGGTACTTCATACATGCTTTTATATTTCAGGTCATTGATCGTTAAAGATGCTAAATTGGAGACTAGTACGAGCACGGAATGATATCTTGGGAATACCGGAGCATGATTTGAAGTCTTGGGAGGTGATACAAGGATCCGGAAAGAGTATGGATGTGAAATCTTAAGCCGATGCTAAAAATGGACAAAATGGGTTGACAAAACGTGACCAAGAAGTAAAACGAGCATATCCTGGGCTAGAAAATGAGTTACGAGACCCATAATATATGAATTTTGGGTTTCTTGACGAGAGGAATCCAAATATGTTGTTTTCTTAGGTCGCTATACGCGATGAGATGGGCATATGGCCATGGCGTATCGCTATGGTAATAAAAAGCGGGAAAAATCGAGTTTTAACATATATCTTCTATTTTACGAACCCTAATAAGTATTTATGACTTCCAGCATCTGTTAGGCGATTTTAGGTGAATTCCATGGCTACCAATCGTCTATTGATCAATCCTAATGGCCTTCCTCATCATAACTGAAGATCTATCGATTACGATGCTCGGTTAGTCTTCTCCGAATCATGCCTGGGATGTAAAGTTTGTATTATTTTCAGTTTTCTCATGTACTAAGAATGAATACTTTGTAAGTATTATTGATTAATCTATGAGTATTGATATTTAGTATTTATGTGCATTCAGTCGGTTTAGGTTTACTTTGATCTGAACAATTAGTTTGTCGGTTGCAATAATAATTGCTCATAGGACTTTTTTGAATATTTTAATTTAATGAAGCATGCAATTGCCCTTAGTTGAGTCACACTGGTAGGGTTTGTTTGATAACCAGTGCCGTGTGTTAGCGATTGTTGGTGCCTAAGGTTTAGCTCGTTAGTTAGTCTATGTTAACCAATGATAGTTAATGTGTTAGGTTGCATGAGATTACTGTTTATATGCATATACTTGAACCCCGGGTGTGATTTGCTTTTGTTAATTGCTTGAATTTGTGAATTTGATTAACCATTATTAAAACCAACTTAATTACTTGTGTGATTAACACTAAAACTTATTACTTCATAATATTGAAACTTGTTTGCACAATTGTATTGACCACATACTCCTTGTGTTCGACACCTTACTTACCCTAGCTTGCTTAGGTGATTAGGAACCGATTTTAATTGTTTTTGACTAGATAGCGACAGTCTAGCATCAAAATGGCGTCGTTGTCGGGGAGTTAGTGCTCTTAGTGTTTTTCGTGTTATTTGATTTTTGTGTTTATTTTAGTTTAAATTTTATTTTTTCATTTGACGGGGGGTGTGTTTTTGGGGCACTCGACACTCGGGCAAACAGTCACCACTTGTTTTCGAGCCCAGAATTGAAAGATTAGCTCGGCAAAACCAAGTTCAGAACAGAAATTCAGAAATGGAGGGTTAAAACTGAAACCAGAACCAAATCCAGAACCAGAATGAAAACCTGAACCAAGACCCGAACCAACTCCCAGAAAACAATGCTTTTCACCCATACAACAATGACCAACCCGACAATAACCAACTTCCACCATTAAATACCAACCAGCAAAACAACCCGAATAACTCAGCTCGTTTTCTAGAACCCGGAACCGAAACCAAGATGCCGATCAGGCCGGACTATCAGCCCCAAATAACACTCCTAGATGTAGAGTTCGGATTAATCTTGATGATGATCGCCCCAGTATGCATTCATAATATGAGGAAGAGGGGGAAGAGAATGATGCGGGTCAAGGTTCTGAGGGTAATGAAGAGGTGAATTGGCGAAGGCATAATGAGGGTTTTTGTCACACCTCGGCTTAGGGCCTAGGCGTGTGACCAACAGTTGGTACCTGTTTTGAAAATATATCAGAGTTTTTGCGGAAGTCTTTAATTTATAATAAAATATTTATGTATTTTTGAAACGATAATTTAATTGTAAACTTTTATTTATAATAAGAATAAAAATATTTAATTTATTTGGAATGCTTCTCGGACAATAATTATCCGAGTATTTGATTTATAAACCTCGTTTGTTTTTACAAATCATGTTTAAATATTGTTTATAATATTTTAATGATTTAAAACTGAGCCATCTCTACCTTGCGAGCATCTATCTTCTTGGATGGCTATAATTCCTTGCTACCTGTGCTAACTTTAATTCTTGAAACATTGGGGGGAAAATACGTCAGCGATATGCTGGTGAATCGTTGACTCCAAAAACATTTTATAAATCTTTCTTTGACTGACTAAAACATTTTGGACATGAATTAAACCTTGATTGATCTTTTGTTTGAATAAAACATTTTGGACATGAATTACTTCTCTTTATTTGCTGATCATGTACTATGTTTCTTCTTCAAGAAGACATGCCTATGATATGTTTCTTCTTCAAGAAGAAACATCATTTGTCTATTACCTTTGTATATAAAATCTTATTTTCCTATTCATAAAGACACACTATTTTTTACTATACCTCTTGTAGGTATAGCTTATCTTTCTCACTCTTGAAGAATTATTATTTTAACTATATCCTCATGTATGTGAATACTTACATTTCTTAACTATAAAGCAATTATATTTTTGTTATTACCTTTGCATATATATTTGTATTTATAAATAATTCTTTTCTAATTGTTATCTTTTGATTTGATCAAGGTTTAGGCTATGCCCCTGACTAGGGTCTAAGCCTTTGGAATAATAATATTTTATTTGGGCAGAACCCCTACCTTGTTTGGCTTATTATTTTCTAGACACTCGGGTAGCACTCCGACGCTTGCACGAATATTGAATCTTGATCAACAACTCCCTGGCACGCAAATCGAGGCACGCCGGTTTTCAAAACTCGTCGGTACACACTTCAAGGCGGGACGTCGTGTTGTCTCGGGTCGGCACGGTTTACGAGGTCATCACTCGTTACGAGGTTGGCACGCAAAACAAGGTGCGCCGGTCTTCGAGATTGTCGGCACAAACTTCGAGTTATCGTCGGTATTGGTACGGATTACGAGATTATTATTTGTCGGGTTAGGGCACGAAAACCGAGGTAGAGAGAAAAAGTTTCTAGAGAGAGAGGTGATTTGGTGTGTGAGGAAAGGGCCGTGAACCCCCTATTTATAAGCTGGAATCCGGTCCCATCGCGATACGCGATGGACCCTTCCTTATGGTCATCGCGTATCGCGATGACTCACGTTATCCAGAGGTTGCCACGTGTCGCCACGTAGCCTGACATGTCTGCCACGTGTCCTGCACGCTAGCCACATGTCACCAGGTTGCGACGCGTGTCGCTGAGTCATAATGGCCCTTCGCTATACGTGATGGCCTTTCTCTAGGACTCATCGCCTATCGCGATGGGTCCTTAGACACCATTTTTCATTTTTGGTCCCTTATCTTTTTTGGTAGCTTGTTACTTCTGGGTCTAACTTGTCCAAAAATACTAAGGTGGCTCGCGGCGATGCGAGCGTGCAAAGTGCGCCATCAAAGCGCCACATTGCACCCGTCGCCCATCGCCTTCGCCGTCGCCCAGGCCCGTGCGCGTGCGCGTCGGATGCTCCGCACCCTCCGCTAGGACCACTTGGTGTATGCTTGGCATAAAAGAATGTAACTATGGAAACTCCATCTCTTATAAAGAGCTTCCATTTCTTTACCACTTTCCATGTGGGATGGATTTCATTTTCCTTATTTATACCCATGTGGAATCCTTTCACTTTCTTACATCTTTCCATGCGGGATGTGTTTTCTTTGTTCCATTCTCTTTACTTGAGATAGATTTTCTTTATTTTTATTTCCTTATAAAATGTTTTTATTTTCTTTATATAAATTTTCTCATTACTTATTTTTGAGATTATTTTTGATCTTTCAACTTTCCTAAATTGTCAAATTTGGATCGAAATTTTGAGGAAGTTACAATTTTGAGATGGAAAATGAGGGTGATGAAAATTGGGATGAAGTAGTTGAAGAACCGATAAATCAGAGACGGGGTGATGCGGTTAACAGCAATGGCGGAATGAACGGTATTGGTCGAAACAGAGTCAATCAGGCAGAATGGGTTGAAAAAGGTCGGAGTATTCAGGTGAACAGAGGAGGTTTGGTAAATCCCGAGGGGGGGGGGGGTCGAAGGAGGAGTTTTGTAGCCCCGATTTAGGGTCTTAACAGTCGGTTCAGACCGCATTTTTTAGACGGAGCATCCCCGATTGTTTCACAGGAGAGAGTGCCGGAACAACGGACTTTTAAGTCCCGGCCATCTTTTATTTACATTGTACCACACTTTCACGGGATGGCTTTTGAAGACCTGCATTCTCATTTACCTGATTTTTCGGCTATTTGCGGGTCGATTGGTGATGGTGCATTTGACCATGATGAGGTTTGGTTGCGGTTATTCCAGTTTTCCCTAAAAAATAAAGCAAAACACTGGTTTAACTCACTACCGATGCACAGTATTGGGAATTGGGCCGAGATGCAACATGTATTCTTAAACGAGTATTATTCGCAGTCGAAAACAAACGAGGCCCGAATGGAAATTCACCACTTTTCACAGTTATCGGGTGAACTATTTCACGAGGCCTTCACCGGATTAAAAGAAATGATCAGAAAGTGCCCACACCACCAGGTTGAATTGTGGGAATTAGTGAAATGTTTTGTGGATGGGTTGACATACAAGGACAGAAAACACTTGAAAGCCTCGTGTAACGTTCAACTGTTGAACCAACCCGAGGAAGATGATTGGGACTTTTCAGAATTCATGTGTGAAGACACTAAAGCAGAGGCAGCAGCAGAAAGACGAAGACACAATACTTCTTCCAGGTCAGTGAATTCAGTCACGAGTGAATTTGAAAGAATTGCTGAATTGGAAAGTGAACTGACCGGGTACAGAAAGGGTAAAAAGAAAGAGGTTGGTAAAGTTGGAGTGAAATTCCCGGTATGTGAGGAATGTGGTGAGCTCGAGCACAAGTCAGAAAATTTCCCCGAGTTTTATGATGACGAGGAGGATGAGCCCGAAGAGGTTAATTACGTTTACGAGGATTCTAAGGGCCAAGGGTTTAACTCAGACACTTATCACCTGGGCCTGAGGAATCACCTAAAATTTTGATATGGTAACGCGTGTGCATAGTTAAACCCGAACTTTCAGGGATCGAACCAGAATAGATCGCAGGGAAATTACCGCCAAGGTGGTCAGTAGGGTTCGTATAATTATAATCGGGGGTATAACAGAGACGGTAACCGGGGTGGAAATTCATTCGGTAGTCAAGACCAGTAGAGGGGGTCCTCGGGAAATGTAGATGAGTCGGTGCACTCAAAGTTGGACGCATTGATGAAGATTATGACAAACCATCAGGCTGAGACGAAGAAACAATTCGAGTTACGTGATAAGTCATCAGAGGTAATGTCAAAGCAAATTGGTCAGCTCGCAGCAGATATGGCAAGATTGCAAAAGAGTGCAGGTTAACTCCCGAGTGATACTACAGTCAACCTGAACCAGTACTGCTCTAGCTCCAATAAGGGAAACAATGTGCACATCAAAGCGGTAAGTCTTTTACCTAATTTTGAAATTTCTAGTGTTGAAGTTGATCCACCACCGCAGTTTGTTGAAGGGATGGTGGAAGATGTTAGTGATGAGAGTGATTGTGTTGGTCAAAATGAAACGATTTTCCAAAATAACTCAAGATTAAAAGCAAATGAAACATATTTTTGTGAAAATTGTTCTTGTGGTAAATGTTTAAATGGTAAATTGACCAACACAAGGGATAAAGGGGTGGAGCATAATACCACCCTGAGTAAACTCCAAGACCCGGGAATGCCGTTTTTATCAATTCAATTTGGGTTAAAACTGATCAGGCACTTCTAGATCTGGAGCATGTGTTAGTATCATACCTGATTGTTTATATGATCAGTTTGAATTTGGCTCGTTAGAAAGGGTAAACACCACCGTGGTGTTGGCGGACCAAACTCATACGCTTCCTCGGGGCATGGTGACTAATGTAATGGTTTAAGTGGAAGAAGTTTTCTACCTAGTTGACTTTCTTGTACTTGATTATGCTAAACGTGTGAATAATACACAATCGCAAGTCATATTGGGTAGGCCATTCCAAGCCACAGCACATGGGGTAATTGATTGTGCTAAGGGGGTTTTGGGAATCAAGTGTGGGGACCGTGATTAACAGTTATCATTGTTTGAAAATGGGACTAACCCTCTTGTTGACAAGTATGTATCCTTGGACAAGGATCACACAAAAGAGGAATGATTTGTGATTGACAGGATAGATAAGAAGGGATTTGAGAAACAACAGAGTGAGAAGGTGGAAGAGAAAGGTAGCCGACCAAAGAAGAAGAAAGTGAGACATCCACCTAACCAAAATGATCGAGAGTGGAGATTGAGGATGTTCAGGCCAGATTCTTGCCTTATCGGAAGACTGGCAACAAATGACTGAAGAAAAGCGTGCTTATAATGAGAAGGTTGCATGGGAGCGGGCCTGACACCCACCTTGAATGGCATACAAGTTTCAAAAGGGTGGTAATTATTCATTTTGTATATTTTTACTTTTCATTTTGTTTTATTTTTTATATTATTAATTGTATTTTAAGCGTACAATCATAGAAAAATGAGAGAACTTTCCAAGATCTAGCCGCTAACCCGAAGCATCAATACGATTCGATAAACACGAGATGAATACTTTAAATACATATTTTATTGATAAATATGGATGAATACATTTTGGTGGAAATAACTTAGATATAGAGAGGATCCGGCATGGTAAGAGTAAAATAACTTATGGCTCGGATCACTCCTCAATTATGAACATGAGCTACCTATTTATAGGCTAAAGCTCCATTCGTTAAGTTAAGCCTAATTCGTTATATCTTCATAACGAATTAGAAACCATTCGTTATGATTCCATAACGAATGGTAATAACTTAACGAACCAGCCTCCATTCGTCAACATTCCATGACGAATGGGCTTATAAACTTAACGAATTAACCTAGTCAACTAAGAATGGACCCATTCGCTATACAATCCATAGCTAATGGCCATTTTACAATAAATATACATTAAATACACATACTAGACTATCTATAACTTATTCGATTGCTACGGACACCAAAACTGTGCACTAACAAACTCCCCCTTTTCCGTAGCTCTCGAATACTTTAACCTAGAATACTTTACCTTCAAATCACCAGTCACAAACCATGCACTAACAGACTCCCCCTTGACTGATGATTCTCGGGCTTGTGCAGACAGACAAGTCTTTAAGTCTTCTCAGCAAATCAATAACTTGTAGCCCCTCCTATCAGATCTCCCCCTCAAAGTGAGCAACTCTTGGAGTTCATCCCGATCATTTATTGGCATATGATATGGTTCAATCTTTCAACAATCAGCAGCAAGTCATCAGCTATCCATCAACACCGGTAAAGAAAACATATCTTTACATTTAACCTCGTCACACATCTTCATGAAAAACCCGATCATTCAATATCTTTCACTTCGGTTTTTCCTCTCTTGATAACGTGTATCCCAAATATACTCTTTGAAGCTCTTCCACATCCCATTCGAAAAGATGCACTAATGTTTGGGCATATGATTCATAGTTCCAACCTCCGTTAATCAATCTAGAATGATCAAATTCTTCAATGTAATGACAAGACTCGTATATTCTTCAATAAGATCAACCCGTTCGAGAATCGTCCCCCTCAACAGAAATAATCCGCCGAATACTCGTAGCCAACATATTCAGGATCAAAGTCCCTCAGAAAGAAGTAAACAGACAGACACTCGTATCCCACATAGTCAGGTTTCAATCTTGAACAAATCAATCACCAATCGAAGAACAATTGTAGTCTTGAACCCAGTCAAACGTAGCTTTGCAAACATGAATTACCACCCGAATTGCAGCAATTTTCAAGAAACCTTGCCAACGTAGGAAGTTGCAAGTCAAATAAACTCATATGAAAGTTTTATCTCCCCCTTTTCTTGACAAATTTGGCAAGGTCTTGAATAGTTTTTACAAATCTCAAACAAAACTCCTCCTTAAATTACACGTGGTCTCCCCCTCGGTCAGTCGAAAAGCATAAAAAGTCGTCTGGAAAATATGTCACCAAAATTTGAGGGAAGAGTACCTAACACATTAGGACTATTCTAGAAAAATTTCGGTTAAGAAATTTTTTTTCCGATTTTCCCGCCAAAAAATCACCGAAAATTATCGAAAAATAAATATTTTCGTCAAAATTTTCAAGAATGAAATCTCATTTACGAGGAGTATTCAGGAAAAAAATCGCGCAAGAAAATTTTTCCCGCCAAATTACTCATTTTTTTTTATTTTTTTGACGAATGACCTCTCCATTCGTTATCTCCATTCGTCAACCAGTCAGTTCGTTATAAATTACCAACTCTAATTCGTTATAACAATCCTCATTCGTTATAACAGTTACACGAATGGCCTTCAATTCGTTAAGATTTCCACTTTGTCATACACATAATGAATTACCTTCAGTCGTTACATTAACTTAACTAATTAACTTAACGAATTACCTTAATTCGTTATCATTAACTTAACGAATTACCTTAACGAATTAACTTAATGAATTAACTTAACGAATTGACTTTGCGAATTAACTTAACGAATTGCCTTAATTCGTTATCTTTAACTTGACAAATTACCTTGACGAATCAACTTAACGAATTACGTTAATTCGTTAAATTTTCCATTCGTTAAGTTTCCATAACGAATTGCTACAGTAACTTAACGAATTAGGTTGTTGGATCTGAACTGTTCATCAAAAAAGCGCATTTCGTCGGAAAAATCAGTTACATGGCCGGAAAATCGTAGTTCTGGCTGGATTCTGCAAAACCAAGCATCATCCATGGCAGATTCATCAAAACAGCATAATTAATCATGAAAATCACATCGAACACTCAGATTTTCATCACGATTTCAAATATATCATCCAATTAACTTAACACACACTGATTTGATCCAAATCTGATCAATCTGTGACCATGCTCTTCCATGGAAGATCCTTCAATACACCATAACTTAACACCAAATTACACCAGAAACTTCGTATTACCTTAACTAACACGAATTCGCCATCAATTTCACCAATAACACACTAATTTGATCCAAATCTTATCAAATTACACGAAAAACCGAAGAACATGAAGAACACCATAATAACCAGATTCAATACCTTAAGTGATGCATCGAGAGGAGCAGCCATATGCTCTGATACCAATTCAGATACCCTTCCCGGATCAAGCCGCTAACCCGAAGCATCAATACGATTCGATAAACATGAAATGAATACTTCAAATAAATAATTTATTGATAAATATGGATGAATACATTATGGTGGAAATAACTTAGATCTAGAGAGGATCCGGCATGGTGAGAGTATAATAACTTATGGCTCAGATCACTCCTCAATTATGAACATGAGCTACCTATTTATAGGCCAAAGTTCCATTCGTTATGTTGTAAAACACACATTTTTTCTTGCTATTTTCTATGTCGTTTTGCGCTTAAACATTAACGAATATCATTTTTTTGTGTGTGAATTTACATGTTTGTGTATGTGATAGGTACCATGTTGAAGAGAGTGGGAAAATGAGTCAAGTGACGAAAGAATCAGCTAAAACGGAGCTCGAATGAAGCCGATACGCACAAACAAAGTTTAAACGAGTCAACAGTCAATAAACGAAGACCCAAAGGGCATGGCCACGCCGCACGGCCACCTGACCCTTCATGTTCATATAGAACGGCGCCCTAGGGGTGTTCCATGGCTGCCCAAATGCATCAACACGACTATTTTGTCTTATATGGGCTTATAGGGTTTGTTTGGACCTAATTTGGCTTGTTTATCAAATTTAATGATATATTTAAGAACCCTAAACCCTAAAAACAAATGGAGGACCCTTCCAGCCACCAAAGGTCTGTTCCAAATGAAATACCAAGGAGGAGAAGCAGCCGGTTCGTTATTTCATCACCCGGTTGTCGGTTTTGAGTATTTTAACGATTGTGAGTTCGTTTTTGAGTTTTAGACATTCAAACAAGTTGTAATCAGATTCTAATAATCATGTTTATCATATTTATCTATTTTATCTGCTGTCCATTCATTATTCATGGCTAAACTTGTTTGTATCACCTAGGTTTGATGTTTAACGGTTGATTTATCACTTTTCGGTGCTCATATTGTGTTTAATTGTTTAGTTAATGTGAAGTTCATAATTTGTGATATTATTCCATGAAACTTGCTGCCATTAGATGTATTTTAGGTTGCATGAGCCCCGAGTATTTGATTATTGCATGAATTTGTTTCGTGTAGTCGTTAATTGCTAGTTCGGTTAATACTGAGTGGATTGATTGATCGTGTTAGACGCGTGCCATTAGGGTTTATGTTTCTTGAATCATTTAGGTCAGTAGGATCATCCTATTTGAGTTGGACCAAAACATTAGGGGTTAGCTTGTCTCTCTGCTTTAGTTGATTTAGTTACCCGTTGTGAGACCACGTGCGGTTTTCTAGCTATCGACTAGGTAAGTTTGTAAGTTGAGTTATATTATCATTATTATTGAATTACCCATCTCTTCCTAGGTTTAAAATTAGCTCGAGCCTTAGTGTGGATTGTGATTTTGATATGTACCAAGTAATAAATAATTAGGGTACGTAAATAAACAACCGTAAATTAAAAGCTAAATAGATTTTGTTAGGGTTTTCTGGTAAAGCTGATTGTAGGGACCCAGTTGCCCTGATTACATCTATCTTATTTCATCTTTAGAAGCCGATTTCAAACACTTGTCAGCAACTGAGCCATCCTATGCCGGTTAAGTCATCTTACCTAGGTGATTCGTTTTTTTATTATCGTTAAATCCCGTTAAGTTTCCAAATAGTTTCTTAAGTTTCACTGTTAGTTAAGTTAAGTTAGTTTAGATATATAAGTTAAACAAATATATTTTTAGGAAGGACTTGAGTAGGGTTAGTAATCTGAGCCACCTCACGTGTCTTTGTTTTCTATACTCGGACTTCCTTAGTCTTTACTACATACGATCAGTACACTTGCCGGTTGTGTGAACTTAAGTTAGGATATTCCGTTTTAATTTAAAACTTAGTTGTGAGTCGTAATTTTTATAGACACATTTTCGCACATCAAGTTTTTGGCGCCGTTGCCAGGGACTCGGTTTGAGGCGATTGGAGAACGACCCGAGTTGAGGACTTGTTTTTTATAGTTTTGTAGATATATTTAGATTAATATAGTTTATTTTAATTTTCTTTTAAATAGTTTAATTATAGTTTTAATTAATTTTCTTCTACTACTATCTGGTGTCACACCCCAAAACACGGCCTAGGCGTGTGACACATATTTTGGTACCACATTTGTAAATAAATCAAAGTTACGTTTAATAGCAGAAGACTTTGTAAACTTGTGGATTTATAATGTAATATTTACATATACAAAAGACGGGATTTAAAAGTTTCCCGTTTGATATTAAAAGATTACTTGTTTTAACTTTACAAAACCACCATTCATATTTATATTAAGTTTATCAAAAAGATCCGAGCCATCGGATATCTTGAGCACTTCGTCTATTCCAAGCCCTATCCTTGTTCACCTGCAAAATGTAAGAAAATACATCATCAACGAATGCTGGTGAATATGCTAACGCTAAAAATATTTTCTTTACTTAATCACCCCTCGAGACTACGTAGGTCTCGGCCCAACGTGGCTTAGGAATAACCAAGTTAAAATAACACATTCATAAACTCAAGTCTCTATACTCGGTTCCCCCAGCAAACAGCGCAACGTTCGACTAGTTGAGTGCTTGCACGTATACATAACGTCATACTCCCCGAAGGCGAGCGTAATTGTGACCAGGTGTGATGTGCCCACCACATATGTAAGGATCCAGACAAACGTACACGATAGCCTGAGGCCAGTATTTATATCCTTGTTTATAAATGTTTTAGAGACACTTAGTCTCATGTAAAGTTTTTCATATAACACGTTGACTCGTTTGAAAACAAGTTTGTAAAATTGGGGCGTATTCACCTTTTTCAATTTGGATTGGGTTCAAACACCGTCTGAGGGTCTTTCCCGTTGCTATCTCGCACCTATAGTACGAGTATAACCAATTGTTAGTCGGATATACAATCCGGCTTAAGACCTTTTGTCTTATTTTATAAACTTTACCACGATGAACCTTTAGTTCAAAATCTCTTTTACTTTAAAACCTTTAGTTTTAAAAGTAATTTATAAACCTTTAGTTTATTTATAAAACCCTATGTTTCTTCTTCTCTAAGAAACGTAATCTTTTCTTTTCTTTATTATTTAAGAATAGTTATTTATTCCTTAAATAATATTTATAACAAAGAATATATATATATATATATATATATATATACTTACACACATATATACATATTTATAATTATTTATAATTTCTCTTTTTATTCTTTCTTTGTTATATTTTCTTTTCTTTTATCGAAGTATCGAGTATAACCTTAACTTAAAGTTTAAGCCTTTTATGATATTTTATTATTATTTTATTCGGGCATTATGCCTACCTTTGTTCGGCTTATAACCCTAAATAACTCGAGCAGCACTCCAACGCCACTTTGCCTTCTTTTATCTTCTTGATCAAACTTCTTTTCTCGTCACCCTTTTCCTTAGCGCGCCAAACGATAAATACCAAAGCTTTCACCACTTGTCGGCACGCTTTACGAGATCAATCGCCATGACGTCGTGGAATGACAAACTCTTTCTTGGTGGGTACGTCGGTGGAAGATAGTATCACAATCGAGGAAATGAACACAGAAATCGAGGGTAACGATCGAGAGTTGGCACGAACTTTGAGGTAGATCGATAATATAACATTTGGGACTTAGAGAGATGTTAGAGAGAGTGTGGAATGTGTTGATTTGGTGTACAAGAATGAAATCCCGAGCTTGCTATTTATAGGCAAAATCTGGAAGCCCATCGCGGTACGCGATGGCCTCCTGCTCACTCGTCGCGTATCGCGACGTTGCCCAGGCTAGTCACCATATAGGTCTGCCATGTGTCGCCACATAGCAGATGGTGTGCAACGTGTTGACACGTGGCGGGCGACGTGCCACGCGGCGGGACACGTGGCGAACGGTGTGCCACGTGGCAGGCCATGCGTCTCGCTGTCAGACAACCCATCTCGATACGCGATGTGTCAGGAAAATAGAATTTTCATTTTTAACCCTTGGGTTTGGATCTTGACAAATTTGGTCCCTAGACTTTGGAAATTTGACATTTTGAACTCGAAATTTTCACGATGTTACATCTGGTGCCCGTGATCCGTTTCTGTTTAAGTGTGTAGTTATGGAAACGTACGGGAATGGAGCCAAAGAACAAAAACGTTACACCATTTGGCAGATGGAGATAAAGAGTATTCTGGATTGCAAAGAGAAAAATTGAGTGAAACCCCGGTTTCGTTTCATGTTTGATTTAAGGGGGAATCTTCTGGGTTATGAAAACTCATCCGGTGAATTCATTGAACAAATACCAGATCCTTATGAGGTAATGTTTGATTGGTTACGCATTATCCATAATACAAATCCAAATGCCCCATTTCCAACCTAACAAGCTTTAGATGGAATTCGGCTTGGTTTAATGAGTCAGTCACAACTTAATAAGCCGATTATCGAATTTGAAGATGCGGGGATGGAAAAGCAGTCAGAGGAATGTGTTCCCTCGTGGGAAGACGAGTTTAGGGGTGAGTTTGGTGACGAGTTGGTGGATTTTACAGTGATGGATGAGGGAGAGCTTGACCCACTTGGTGATTTGAAGTTGCTCGAAGATTTACTATATAACGAGCCAAGTGTGGGGGTCAAGAAGGAGCCTTGTGAGGAGAGCCATGAGGTGGTTGGTGATTCAGTCTTCTCACCATTGCACTTGGATTGTGAAAAACCAAAACATGAACCGTACTCTATCTCCATTCGGGACATGTCGAGGTTTAAAAAAGTTGGCTAAAAAAATAAGGAGGATGTCTAGGCTCAGAGATCATGGTCCGAAGAAGAGTTCGTCACTCCAGTTTCACTTCAGGGAATCATTTTTGGGGGAGTCTAAGAGTTGGTGGACCAAGTTCAAGTCGTATGTTTGGGCCCATGAAAGTGGTGCAGTTGGTTTCTTCCCGACCAGTTGTAAGAGGAAAGTGTTAAGGAGTATTGATGAGAAGCGGATAAAGGAGAAGCCTCCTAATTGAGGTTTCGGGAGCGAGCCCGGCTGAAGACTATTCAATAAACTTAGCGCTTCCCGGGAGGCAACCCAGTAATATCTTTCCTTATTATTTTATTTTCATTTTATTTTTATTTCCGAGTTTTTCCGGGTGTTTCTTCTCTTACTTGCAGGTTATTCCTTGGTTGGTTGATGACGGTTGATGAGCTAGAGTTTTAAACAAGTGTGGTGATGCAATTTGCTTAAGGATTGACGATTTCGTTCGTGAGTGATAGCTTGATAGAGAGCACTAGAGTTTTAAGCTTGCGTTCGAATAGGAGGGCGAGGAACATAATTCACCGCACACTTTCATGATCACATATACCAGGGGAGTCTGTTCCACTTTATTTTTTTTATGTTTACTTTTGTCTTTTTCTTGTCTCACATTGAGGACAATGTGAAATTTAAGTGTGGGGATGGGGAACTGACGTTTTCATTTTTAAGAAAAATAAAAGAATATTCAAAACCTTGGGAGTTAATATATAAAATAAAAGTTTTAAAGAAAAATGTCCATTGAATATTGTTTTTCTTCTACGTTAAGCAGGAAATGATATTATTACCATTGTGTTAACGAACTCTCGGAACTTTTGAATATAATAATAAAATAAGAGATGGTTTGCATATCTTATTTGGGATGTGTCGGTAGGCCCAACTAGCTTTGATAGTCCTCTTTAACAGATTTTATATATATAATAATTTGAAAAACGGTGAAACCGAATTTCGATGATTAGGGAGGATTACCATAATCTAAAAACTTTGAGATGGTAAGACTTAAATGAACTCAAACCAGCACACCACCACATGTCCATCTTTTTATGAGCTTAGAAATAGTTATATACTTTAGGGTGATATAAAAAATAATAAAAAAAAGATTGAAAAAAAAAGAAGTATGTTATGAAAGTTATGAGTATTCCGAAAAGTTGTTTAAAAAAAACAAATGATTGTGAGAAAGTTATGTATTGTAAAATGCCAAATAAGCATTTTTTAAAGTTAG